>NC_140216.1:4600380-4860380 GCF_951802725.1 Rutilus rutilus | reverse complement strand
TATTTCTCAATATTACTTGTTGTCACTGTATTTTTGCAACCTTGGTGAGCATAAGAATCTTCTTTAAAAAACTCTTACCAACCTGTAGTGTATCTATAATAATATGTCATTAGATAATATGTGACCCTGGATCACAAAACCAGTCACAAGTCGCACGGGTATAATAGCCAACAATACATTGTACGGGTCAAAATTATCGATTTTTCCTTTATGCCAAAAATCATGAGGATATTAAGTAAAGATCATGTTCCATGAAGATATTTTGTAAATTTCCTAACGTAAATATATAAAACGTTTATTTTTGCGAGTGAATGCACCACAGTCGGGAACATAAATGGAACACTTTAAAGGTGATTTTCTCAATGTTTCAGATTTTCAAATAGTTGTATCTCGGCCAAATATTGTCCTATCCTAAGCATAACCATACATCAATGGAAAGCTCATTGTCATAATAAGGATAAGTAAAGAGGAAAAGGAGAGAACTGTGAGTGTTGAAGTCTCTATGCCAGCACCACCTACAGTCAGTGAGAAGGCAGGTTGTTTAAATGCATGTTCACTGCGAATGCCTTACTTGGGCGCGTCTCCTACACCTTCAGAAATGACAGATCTTTAGGAACTCCTCAGGGGAAGATCCAGCTCAAGTCCCTTTGCCCATAGAAACACTAAATAAACGTAGGTTATCTAGTTAAATATTATGTTTGAGTTGTCTCTTGGCCCCTTTAGTTTACCTGTGAACCTACATTGTGTACATTTGGTTTTCACACTTGCGTCTGACTGCATTAGCTACATGCTGTGACAGCCACACTGGTATGAGAGTCTTGTACTGATCATGTTGCAGCTAGCTGGCAGGTGTACAGCGGGTAAACTCTGACATGAGGCTACTGTGGTCCATGTACCTCCTCTGCTCTGCCTCTGGATGTGGAGAAATCTGAGACGCGGAAACTGGGTTGAGCGCGCAGCCAATCACACGATGCCTGAGATCAGCACATCTGGAACCCAACAACACACGGCACCAGCAGATCACTGGAGTCTGGAGACCTCAGTGGAAAAAAGGAGAGTTCTGCAAAATGGCCGACAATAAAAAGCTGAGCAACATCTGAAAAGCACAAAAGAGATCTCCAATATTATTTGATCTGGGTCTAATGTCATGAAAGTGAATGGCGTATGAACAAACTAAGTTAAGTTAAGTTGCTGCCTTAAATCTTTAAGTACAATCAACTTGGATTTTTAAGTAATTTCAACTTGAATTGCATTAAACTGACTTAAAAATTAACTGAATCTTGTAAAAAAGTTGAAAATTGCTTAACTTATTTTGATGAGTTAAAGCAATGTAAAAACATGTTGTCATAAGCTACTGATCATATCTTTTTTTTTTTTAACAGTGATTCTATTTATTATTACTGTTATTATTTCCTTTCGTGCAGCTCAAAGTTGCAACACTTGCAAATGCACTCAAATTTCTTAAAATAAGCACTTTTACTAAGTTGACTTATTTTCTATATAGGTCAAACTAATTCTAATAATGCTTTTTCAGTAAGAGTTTTCAGAACCTTTTCCACTTCTGATTCATTGTTATATGAATAAGGTCAGTTCAGCAACTGTATGAGTATGTTCACTCATCTTGAGTATGTTCTCAGCTCTTCATCTGGTCTAGTTTCTGCTGAACTCCATGTTTGACTGAACATGCTGAAATGCCTGGCCATCTTTGAAACACATTTGCTCTCATTTGCTCCTCCCCTTCAATGCTTTCCCTGCTTTAACTACAAGCAAGTTGCTTGGACATTCCAGCAATGACTAATATTTTTCTGGCACAGAGAATTGAAGCCCTAAGGAAAGAAAGAGCGGAGCGCCATTTTAAGAAAACGTGTTATTCATCTTCTTTAGGCCTATTAATGCATATTCACAATATCATGATTTGCCACAGTTTATGACGGACAAGAACTTCCCAAAAATATGAGATCTTCTGTAAAATAGGCTGGCTGACAATTTACTTGCAGAACAAGTACTTGTAAAAGCCTGTACAGACGTCATTAACGCTTGTGACATTAATGAGTGTGTTACAGTTAGTCCTGCTGAGGAGTCTAATTAAGTACTCATAGTCTATGAGCTTTCCCATCCTGTTCAATTAAACAGTGGGTGGGCAGTAACAGACCTTGGGAGTTTATTAAACTGAAGAAAACAAACATGCTTTCACATCAGTTATCATTACAGAGTTTCTATTTACACTAAGTGCAAATAGCTTCATTTTGTGGCCAAAACAGTGGCTCTCTTCCTGGCACTTCAAAGACACATATACTGCAGGCTGATATGGTTATGGGTTAGGTGCCAATAAGGCAGCACCAATTTATGATTTTAATAAATACAATCCTATACAATGAAAACTGTGTTATGTATAATCTAATGTTATTTGCACTTATAGCATCATTATGAAGTGATTATACATCACTTATACATTATATCACATGCTTATGTGAGCCTATTCATGGACAACACAACTGCGTCTCTATACTCCTTATAATAGTACCAAGTTTCCTAACAATAGAGCATTAGTCAAAAACAACTGATGCTGTTAGGGCTTTCACACAGAAAGCATTGCATTAGATGTACAACTTTAACCATTGTGCATGACAGGCGTTCTAAAAAGTTAAAAGAAGTTCAACTTTTTTTTTTAAGTGTATTTTTTTCGGTCCACTGACCTGCGTCTCGCGTTTTTAATTGCAAAAACATGTTCTTGTATGTACCGGTCCTACCACAGAACACATTTTTGCTGCTAAAAAAGCGAGACGCATGAGGTCAGCGGGCCAACAAAGTGTAGAGACGCGTTTTTTGAGCTCCACGTTTTGCGCGTGGACTCTGGCTGTGTTCGAAATCGCCCCCTATACCCTTAAATAGGGCACTATTTGAGGCGACAGCCATTTGTAGTAATGTCCGAAACCATAGTGGAGATTATCGAGTGCATAACGAGTGTACAACTAATGTACACTCAACAGCTAGAAAATACCCATAATGCACTGTGAGGGTAATGTCATACAGCATATCATACAGGTATTAAATTGGTTTATTAAGGTTTAAACTTGCTAGTTTCCCATTTAACAGCAAGCACAAACTATGCAAAAGCGGCAGCCCTTCCAGCGCACTAAGTGTCCGAATTCGCTCACTCGTTTTCATTCACTCCTTCAAGTGGACTAAATTAGCAAACTAATGTAGAGAATAGTGAATGAGGGGGTGATTTCGAACACAGGTGCTGCAAAAGATGAGAGTGCAACAGTCAAACACGTCCATCTAGCCTGTGTTTACATGGAAAAACAGTGGAAAAGCAGCGCAGTGGAAATTAAAAAGATCCATTCTGTGTGAACCGGCCCTTAATTAGTGTTGGATCACAAATATTACTAATGATTAAAGGCTAGAGAGCACATGCATACTCATTTTTGTGGTGTTCTTTCCGGTAGTAATTTCAGATTGTAAAACAAACTAACGTAAATGTGAGTTTTGGTGAACATGCCATAGGTTCCGAACGCCACATTCTGCAGAAGACTAAGTGGTGTATTCTGGGTGCAGACATGTCTGGTCCTGTGGCCAGAGCCGCACTGAGGAAGGAGGATCTGAAACTAGATCTCTCAGACCGGCCTTTACTCTTCCGTCTAAAGGAGAACTAAAGCAAAGATCTACACGAGAGTTTGAAAAATGAAGAAAAAAGGCCAATTGGTCATCTATGAATGGATAAATGACATACAAGAATGATAAAAAATGAGAAATCTTGGTTACACTTTATTTTGATGGTACAGACTCTCTAACTATAAGTAACTTTGCTACATGTCAACTATCTCTCATTAGACTGTTAGGGTTTAGTAGATTAGGGTTAGTAGAAAAAGTTGACATGTAGTTGCAAAGTTACTCATATTAGAAGGATGTATGTTGGGGGACCATCGAAATAAAAGTGTTACCGAAATCTTTTTTTTTTATTATTATTATTCAAACAGTTCACTGAAAGCTAGGATTAGGGTTAAAATTGTGTTATTTTATTACACAAACCATGATTTTTCATAAAATTTTTATTTTGTAAGTCATGAGGGTCTTAAGGGTCACATGACAACAAAATGGCTTCCTGCATGTCAGTTATGCCACACTGATTCAAGAGAAATGAATAAAATTTATTTAAAAAATTAAATGCTCCACTGCTTACTTTATTAAGAAAATAATAAATGAATACAAATGTCAAACTACTCTAAAAACTATTTCAGTCTTTCAATGATCCCTGGACAGTTAAACCACACAGACAAATATATCACGACTCTATTCATAATCCTAAAAACGTTCAACACTGAAGAATTTGTCTGAATTCAATTTTTAATGCAACTCTGAATAACTTAATAGAACCGGTGAAAAAAGATCACCATTGACCCACATACAAATGCAATGTATGGTTTAGAAAAGCTTCACTTTAGACAAAACCAACACTAATTGCAGACTGTGGCCATCCTTTATAATAGTCTAAAAATGAGTTTCAGTGTGCGCTATCTACAAGACAAAGCAAATAGGTTAAGTGCGTAAAAAGGCAAAAATATGCCGTTCAAACACGCGCACATTGACGACCTGATCATAAGGTGGTGTGCGTTTTCACAGCGACTAAGCCTGACTTATTAAGCCTGCATAGCGAGTATTCTTCAGTTAGACAGGCTGTATCTCCCGTTCCCGGGGTCAGAAGCGCATTGTGAAGATGCTTCAAATGCGCAAAATGTGCCACAAGTGTCCGCTTGACGCGCTCAGACGCATCCATCCTATAAGAGCCATTGAAAAGCCTGAGAAAAACGCAACGCTTTTCTCTTTTAAACCTCGACCATGTCCACGTCCTCAAAAGAATGGATCTAATTAAAACGTTGTACTCGTCATCATTGTCAGAGCATTGCCAAAGTCTGAGAGAAAGAGAGAGAGGCTGGGATGAGGGCAGTGCTAGGATGAGAGTCATATAGAGGCTCTCTCTCCCATTGGTTTGGGGGCGCACTCTGGACACGCAGTCAAGGGAACCTCCTGCCATATAAATAGGGCTGGTTGCTCTTTATTATTCTAGCATCACGGCAGCAGGTTCCTGCTAAGTTTGGAGTTTATACCACAACTGTATGCCTGCTTGAGTTTTACCAGGGCACTGCAGCACAAGGAGTCTGCATGTCGGTTTAGACATGCTCAGCTTTGTGGATACCCGGATTCTGTTGCTGCTTGCAGTGACTTCGTACCTAGCATCATGTCAATGTAAGTCTGAAATATGCTTTTTTTGTGTGTCTAACCAAGGATCTTAAGGCTTTTTCTTTCTTCTTCTACTGGATTTGCTCCGCTTGTTTGGTTGAACCTTGCTGGGAAATTTACCTCAAGGAAAGCTAGAACTACATCTGAAGAATTGAGGCGTTTCCTTTCGGCTTTCCACTGTAAAATCCAGCGGATCCTTTTAATGGATACTTCGTGGTCTTGGATATTTTCATCTGTTGCGATTGAGAAACGGAAACACATGGCATAGTTATCAAATACTATTATCAAAAAAAGTTTTTAAAATATAGTCAAGGGACAGCTGGTTAAACGTGTTTAATTTATGGAAAGGGTGCTGCACCTCATCTTTGTCCCAGACTCCAGGAGTGTTTTTTTAATTAAAGGGGGGGTCTGTAAAATCTGCCCCCTGCTGGCTGAAGTCTGTAACATCACATTTAAACAACATCCTATAAAATTAACTGATTTATATTCTTATCTCATTTAAATGAACTATTTTAAGTATAAAAAGCAACAAGTTATTTTAAATAATACCCAAATGTTAAGACTCATATATGCAGAGAGACTTGAAATATAGGCCTATCATAAAATCGATTTTATGCCTCTAAAACCCAAAATGTTTTAGTAAAATATTCTTACCTTTTAATATAGCTTATTTTTCTTTAGAAAACTAAGAAAACTGACATTTAAAGTGGCATTAGGTCATCACCTTGTAGTCAAATACGCCACCTGGTGGAGAATAAACGACATGAGACGTGGCTCCTATAGGATAAAACGATTTAGTTCGGTGGGTTCATAGTTCATAGTTGGCAATGCAACCGGAAGGCCTACGCATGTAAACAATACCCGATCACCTCTACAGGTTTATAGTACCTGACAACCTCTACTGTATGTGACTCACTTGCTAAAATAAATCAATAAATACATTCAGCCTAGGAAACTATTATATTATAAATACACTATAGAACAGTGTATATATTGTATTAAAACATAAATATATTTATATATAATTAATATATATATATATAATCAAAATATTGCACTTTTGTTTTTTGTTTTTAAAGAGATTTACTCATTTACTTCATTTGAACTCAAATGCATCAGCAATTAATTAGTAAATTAAGCAAGTACAGTAATAAGTATATTGATTAGGAATAATTTTATGCTTTGGGATATAATTTTCTTAGACACTACACTACAGTTCCATCCATTCGTACAGATGCTCTATCATAACAGCACATTTAACTGAAAGATATTGTTTTACAGAAAAAGACACAAAATTAAACCCAGGCCTACTATGATCAGGTCCTCTCATTTTCTCAACAATACAACAAAAAAAAAAAAATCAAAAAGGCATAATTTTTCCATTTTAACACATTGATTTTTGCATGTAAGGATATTGTATTTATCATAAACAGTGTAAGGATACAACAGAATACTGTACACGAGTAAAGCCTAAAATAATAAATAGTAGACTTGTCTGGTTTTTATGAACGTTGCTGTATTTCAACATTATGTGGAGTGCATAACTCTAATCAATCACCTCTGTCTTTTCCCCTTTTTCTCTCCCCTGTTTTTCCGTTTTCTTCCTCCACCCCCCATCTTCATCATACAGCGGTCAGTACACTCGCATGAAGTTATTTCAATTGTATTAATAGAGATATTTACCTGATCTGATCCCAAATCTCCAAGCGGATGATGATATTCGGTGAAAAGATCCTTTGGTCAATCTCAAATACACCAGAGCATTTTGGATTATTTCTGGGGCTTTCCGTCTTGCCTGTGACAGGAATGAGGAAAGCAGTGCATTGGCTCAGGCAAATGTCAGTGAAACTAGAGATCACCTTCCCCTGCCTAGTAGACAGCCAGGGCACAATGGACCCTTTTTAGATGGCCTGCTGAAGAGGTGGACTCAAAGTAACAAAATCAACATGCCGCAGAAATTCCTCCAACCTGGTGGATTTTGCCCAGCAGTTCCCTCAAGTGGACATGCGTAGTATAGATTAATGGAATTGGCATAAATATGGGATATTATTTGGGATTGAGTCAAACTGTTGTCACCTGAATATCACATGACAGTATTGATCACCGACAACAGAAGGTGCTTAAAGGAGCATAATGAGGAACTTCAGCGGGACAGGCTCATCGTCCTGCTCTAGGCCTGTGTGCTCCTTAAAGCACCTCTGTTGCTACCTTCATTAATATCTAATATCGAATTCCAGGCATGCAGTTAACAGTATTTACTGATGAATACTGGACAGTGCATGTTATAACTCTTTTTGCAGACTAATTTGCATGTTTGTAGTTTGAACAACTCAAGAAATGCTTTTGAGACATGACATAAGAATCTTAGAAAGAGGGAATAAATAAATCCTGTTTTTTATTTATTCACTTTTCTATGTGCAGTTATATTAAGGTTATGTTCATGTTTATGGTGATGAGTCTAGAACTCTGACTCAAAGCTGAAAATGCACCCTGCATAGCATGCATATGAAAAGCTAATGTTCTTCATATGAATGTCTGACAGTAAAATGTTAGACTTTAAGCCATAGGTCTGTGCCTGTTGTCTGATTATATTTGTCCATAAATAGGGCCCCAGGGGACCAAAAGGACCCAGAGGTGAGAGGGTAAGTTTACGCCGTAATTTTTCTGAATTATAGTTACATTTAAAATATGCCAAAGGCTGCATTATTACAAGGTGTTTCACTAAACCATTATCTATAAGGACATATGGACAGGAAAAGAGCTATTATGTATGTTTTGTATAGTTTCAGTTTCACTACACTAGCATAGTGGCTAGTTCACGTCAACGCTACAGATTTACCTCACATTTTAAAACATTAGAGCAATCATAACTAGCTTAATTGTGTTATTTGTTCTTGTTCTACATAGGGTCCTAAAGGACCAGATGGAAAACCCGGCAGACCTGGACTTGATGGGCCTCCCGGCCCTCCCGGCCCCCCTGGTCTTGGTGGAGTAAGTTTCCATTTCAAACCAAAAACTTTTCTTTTTTTTTCCCATAGCGGTTGAGTGATTAAAGCTTCCGGGTAGTTATATTCGAGGCTTATGCTCCTCCCGTTGACCCATGACCGAGTCATATTTAACATTTGACCTTTAACCTTTGCCCTGAACCTTGGCCTCAAAATGGCTGTGAGGCTGTATTTATTTACAGTGTAATGATAGAAACAGTTTCATAATTTAAGTATGAAATAAGAAACATTTAGAGAATGTATTTCTTTCTTTTTTTCGGATTTTTTTTTAATGATAGTGGAATATTACTTTTATAGAACTTTGCTGCTCAATATGATGGCGGGAAAGGAGCTGACCCCGGCCCTGGACCAATGGTGAGTTCATGTCATTTAATATCAGCTTCAATTCTATTTCAGTTGTGAATCCTTTCTGCTAATATTAAATATATTCATATTAAGTTTATATTAACTGTGTATTAAATACTTGAAAAGTTCAGTACTAAAGTATGATGATTTGCACAACTTTCTTTGCCGTAGTGTCCTGCATATTAAAGATTGGACCTTTTATTTTAGATGGGCCAACATTCATCATGATAGCTAAACCACTGCTGGTCATACTGGTCACACTCATGTTTACTTTCACTTTCCCAGGGTTTGAGCGGACCCAGAGGCCCAGCCGGACCCCCTGGTTCCCCTGTGAGTGTTTCAATCTTTTTAACCAGATTGCAAATGTAGATTTGATTCTGTTTCAATAAAAATGTAAATACAATTGAGTGATTTAGAGTAATTATTAGTTCTGATATCACTTTGCATATATCCTGTGAGTATATATGGCTCTTAAAACCTAAATGTGACATTCTTTTATTCCTTTTCCCATGAATAAATAGGGACCTCAAGGATTCCAAGGACATGCTGGTGAGCCTGGAGAGCCCGGACAGGCTGTAAGTATTCTTGGTCAACACTGTTTCGCACAGTTTGGAAATGACTTTTGAACTTAAAAGCTGATTTTTTTTCTCATAACAGGGAGCTGTTGGTTCTCGTGGTCCTTCTGGACCTCCTGGCAAAAATGGTGAAGATGTGAGTGCTGTAATATCATGAGCTAATCCTGAAACGATAACTTGACCATGCATTCACTGTGTCTTGACCTCCTCTTTTATATTTCTCTCTAAGGGTAACAACGGCAGACCTGGAAAACCTGGAGATAGAGGACCACCTGGATCACAGGTAAGGCATCAAACTATACAGTTTTTTCTTTAAATCAAGCATGTTTGTATCTACCTCAGTAAGGAGCTTCATCTTTGCTCTTTCTTCTACAGGGTGCCCGTGGTTTCCCAGGAACTCCTGGACTCCCTGGCATGAAGGGACACAGAGTAAGTGCTCAGTGTTGAGGAAAGACATTGTAATCTTTCAGACATCAATTCCAACATTTCTCATAGAAGATATACTGAAGTGAGAGCTTACATGTAGTTTCAAGTGCTTCTAGAGACAGACGTGTTTTGTGAGTAATCTCCTAAATAGCCATGCTCTTAATTTCTTGTTCATCAGGGTTACACTGGTCTTGATGGACGCAAAGGAGAGCCTGGTGCAGCTGGTACTAAGGTAATAATCACACATGATGTAAAAGTTTAGCAGCCTAAAGTTTGTGTGCCATGCCAGCTTATGTGGCTATTTTCATAACGAGAGAAAAAAGTATGATAAAACTATATATGAGGTTTTTACCATTTATTTTCACTTAAAAACTTGGTTTAACTTTGTTTCTTCCAAAACGTTACTTGAATAAAAAAGGTTTCTCACAGGGTTAAACCCAGCACAATCTAAAAAAAACATGCTTCAAACATGCTAATATTAAAAACTTGTGTGTCTTGGCTCTCTAAAGCATCTCAGACTATAAAGAAATGCACCTGCCACTTTCACATAAAGTAATTCAGTTTAGTGGAATCGAAGTGCAATTCAAAAGAATATTTGTTTTACAGTTGACTTTTACATATGAAAGGTGCTATAAAAATAACAAGCATTATTATTATTATTGATAATATTACTCATACCGTAAAGCACATTTTTTAGCCCGTATAATGACTAACTTCAAATCTATAGTGTCATATTTTAAAGGCTTTTGTTTGTCTCTTTTCAACAGGGTGAGAATGGCGCTCCTGGATCAAACGGAACCCCCGGACAGAGAGTAAGTAAAATACTATTATTTTCTCAGTGATATGAAAATGTTTAATGCATATCCTAATTCTGACTTCAGCACAAATGGCCTTGAATGCATCCCTACTTGAACTCTCATTCCTCTTGTTGCACAGGGTGGTCGTGGTCTTCCTGGTGAGAGAGGTCGTGCTGGCCCTTCTGGCCCAGCTGGTGCTCGCGGTGCTGATGGCAACACTGGTCCTGCTGGCCCTGCCGTGAGTGGATAGGCTGCCCTTTGACCCCTCTGTCTCCTAAAATCTGCCTTATGACATAATCCTGTAGACGTAACACATTTTCTCTCCTCTCAGGGTCCTTTGGGATCAGCTGGTCCTCCCGGTTTCCCTGGTGCCCCTGGACCTAAGGTATGAGTGACAACTGGTGAATTCAAAGGAGAATTTGACTAAATCTGTAGTCTGCAAAAACCTCTGCATAAAAGAATGCCACAGAAAATGAATAAGAGAAGTTAATACTGGCTGTTCATATCATTTGATTAGATCTCATGTTCTACATTTATCGTTTCTTAAAGGGATAGTTCAGAATTATAATTCTATCAACCCTCGAGTTGTTCCCAAACCTGTATGAGTGAGTGTCACAAAAAAAGATATTTTGAAGAATGTTGGTGACCAGACAGTTGTCGGTAGCCATTGACTTCTATAGTAGGAAAAAAAAAAATACTATGGAAGTCAATGGCTACCGTCAACTGTCTTGTAACCAACATTCTTTAAAATATCCTCTTTTGCGTTTACCAGAAAAAAAGAAACTCATACAGGCTGGGAACAATTTGAGGGCGAGTAAATTATCATAGAATTTCACTTTTTGGGTGAACTATCCCTTTAATTCATCTTAGCAACCGTCCTTTTTTTTACAATCTGTAATTTACAATGTCTATAATATTTCACAGGGAGAAGTTGGAGCTGTTGGTCCCAATGGCCCATCTGGACCTCAGGGACAAAGAGGAGAGCCAGGCACGAACGGTGCTGTGGGCCCAGTTGGACCCTCTGTGAGTGCATTTTAAATATTTGCAGATAAATTCATCTGATTTTCATTAAGAAAAAAAAAATAACAACGTGTCTCTCTTTGTATTTTTACAGGGTAATCCTGGTGCTAACGGTATCACTGGCGCTAAGGGAGCAGCTGTGAGTTTCCATACGTTTCATACTACTTAATTTGAACAAGAAATATACTTATCATTTTACAGTTCAATTTCAACTGAATTATGGTAAATAATTGGCAAATAGTTTTGACAAAATTGACAAACATTTATATAATGAGCGAGTACATCATGAATCCATCTTCCAAACCGTGTTTTTGTCTTATCCTGGATCACTACGGTACACCTATAATAAATGTTTATATTCGAGCGGGACGACAATCGCTGAGGAGTAGCCCAGAACCTGCGTGACTCGTCATATACATAAACAAAGCATGCAGTTGTGTTTATTAACTCATAAAGCTGTTTCATAGTGTACCTTTAAGTTTAAAATTCATCATAAAACAGATGACTTTGCATTTACTCTACCGTCTTTACTCAGTGCTTTATCTTAAAATAACACTTCTATGAATCCAACCTTTGTGTGTAAGTGTTTGTTCTTTTTTAAAAATATATTTCTGATGTCCTCCACAGGGCCTACCTGGCGTTGCTGGTGCCCCTGGCTTCCCTGGCCCTAGAGGAGGCCCTGGCCCCCAGGGACCTTCTGGAGCCTCTGGTCCAAGAGGTCTTGGTGTGAGTACCATGTGATTTGTCACAATGTGCATTAATTATGTACCCAATTGTTAGCTGCCATTTTGGGGTTTTGGCTGAAATAAAAAAGGCTGGAATGTTTTAGAGAAACTATTACTTTAAAGGCCTGTTCAAACCAAGAACGATAACTATAACTATAACGATAACTATATTAGTGTCCACATCAAAGCACGATATCGTTCTGTTTATTCTAAGGCAGCTCTTTAAAGCTGGATGGATTCTGATTGGCTGTCAATTATTTTGATCCTTCATCACCTGGAAAAAAAGACGTGATTTCAAAGACAGTGTTTCTCTGTGTGAACTCTGCTATTATTTTACATTTAGAACGATTTTTAGAACTATATCTTTATGGTTATCATTATAGCTATCAGCCTTGGTGTGAACGGGCCTTAACAGATTCATTATCAGAAATTCTGAACGTGAAATCATCCAGGTTTAATTAGATTTAAAAGAGGACACGTTTTCAATTGATAACACTCCCACGCCTAGACAATGATCCAAAATTGAACAACAGCATTTTGCAGTCAAATTTATATTGCATAGATCAGCAGTAAAATAATTATAGGTCTTTCTTTAGGTCTATACAGTCATTTTTATTTAAACAATATTTTACAAAGAGACGAGATGTTAATCAAAACTAACACCAATTGAGGAAGGAACGTTGTTTAATCATTTATTAAATGTTAAAAATAGTATGAAAGTTGTTCTATTAAATCATCCCAAGCAAAAGGTAATTTAAAATTTTCTGTTGCCGTTTTGTTTTTTCATTTCGGGGGCATCACCGCCACAATCAATTTTTAATAATGAAATTCTGATTTGTGCATCTCATTAGTAGAACAATGAAACAGTCTAACCTTTGAACTGTTTTGCTGCTCAGGGTGACCCTGGACCCGGTGGAGTGAAGGGAGATTCTGGTGTCAAGGGTGAACCTGTGAGTAAACACACTGTCATGCCTCTCAACATATTTTATGAAGGCTGTGCTCTAGTTGAATGTCCTTGTTCACCTCCTTCTTTGAATGCTTCCCGTACAGGGTAGTGCTGGTCCTCAGGGACCCACTGGTCCTTCTGGTGAAGAGGGCAAGAGAGGCTCAACTGGAGAGCAGGGATCTACCGGACCCTTGGGAATGCGTGGACCTAGAGTAAGTTTGTAACTTATTTTTTTATATTTAAGGGGTACCTCCATTTTAATTGTAAGTGTCAGAGAAATTCTCACAATAAGAGACAAGTTCTTCCCGTAAGAATAATACGAAACATCTACTGGACTTGATCCTATGGTTAATTGTTAGTATAAAATATACTCATACATGTAATTGGTTATGTTTTTTTATTATTTATTTTTATTAATCTATGTTCATTTACGTTTCTTGCAGGGAGCCGCTGGTACTCGTGGTCTGCCTGGTCTGGCTGGCAGATCGGGCCCAATGGTAAGATTCAAGCGATATTAAAAGTCCCGTTTTGTATTGAATCAAACTACAGCAGTGGCCAAAAGTGACGTCCAAGAGATTGTATTTGTTTTTAGTGACCCTAAAAGTTTGATTAAACCATCAAAATCTGAGGACAATATTTTATGTATATTTTTTTAGGTTTTTATCTGACAAAATGATTTGGTCAAAACAGCAAACTACAGCTACAAGTTTTATTTTACTATATATATAAAAAGAAATGCTTAGAAAAACAAAAAGCTCACAGGAAACAGCATAACAACATAACAGGTATTAACATTTTCTTGGTTCTCTTGTTTTTACATGTGTTCATTATTTCTTAGTATGGCAGCCTGGACAAAAATTATGTCACACAATTTGGCACGTTATCACAAATAAAACAATTGACTTCAAGCACAACTACGCAATATGCTTACAAATAAAATAAAACAATTCAATATTTGAATAAAGTGTGAAGATGTCAATTTTCCTAAACCGGACATCACTTTTGCCCACTAGTGTATGTATATAGAATGTGACAGTAGTTTAGCTGCGTTGGATAAAAGCGTAAATCGCTAACCATCAGGTCATTTATAAATAAAAACTAAATAATATATCTTTGAAGCTCTGAAAATCCATGCAGTTTCAAATTGATCTGATGCTTTTTTTAAGACACTGATCTCTGACTCTTGTACCTTCAGGGCATGCCTGGTGCCCGTGGTGCCACTGGTGCACCTGGAGCCCGTGGACCTCCTGGAGATGCTGGTCGTGCTGGTGAGGCTGGTCTTGTTGGGGCCAGAGTGAGTATCACAATTAGCCTTCCACTGCTTTTCATCTGTTCAGTCCATTATGACAGGGAAAATCTGTAGATTACAAAGCAAGAAATACATGTCATATACCTAATCTCTTCAATTCCACAAGTATGTTTGATATAAACGTCACCTTCATCTTAAATATTTTCAGGGTCTCCCTGGTAGCCCTGGCATTTCTGGACCCCCTGGAAAGGAAGGACCTTCTGTGAGTACAATCGCTGTTTTGTACACATAATATACACACATTTCTGAGTTACCCAAAGTAATTTCTAAAAACACGCAATTAAAAAAAAATGTAATAATGAAAGCAATGACAAAAATATTACAAATATTATGAGCATTGTGCTTTGTTTGCCGTATTCTAGGGTGCCGCTGGTCAAGATGGTCGCTCCGGCCCTCCTGGCCCAACTGGACCCAGAGGCCAGCCTGGTAATATTGGATTCCCCGGTCCCAAGGGACCTTCTGTAAGTAATGACTCTATTATGTGCATTTCACCTTTATTTAGAGATTCAAAAAGTATCATTGAGCTTATCAATAAACCTCCTTGCAGGGCGAGGCTGGCAAGCCTGGTGAGAAGGGACCTGCTGGTCCTACTGGACTGAGAGTAAGTGATTCAGAGAGAGAGAGAGAGGAATATATGCTATTCGTCAGTATCATTAGTTATTGAGCTGCTCTGATTCAGTTCCTTACTTTTCACTCAGGGTCAGCCTGGTCCTGATGGTAACAACGGCCCTGCTGGTCCCGTCGGACTTTCTGTAAGTAGGCCATCTTAAATTTTCTGAACACATTACTTTTCACTTTTTCTTAGTGCTAATAGATCGTTGTCTTCTCATTTAGGGTGGCCCAGGTGAGAAAGGAGAGCAGGGACCCTCTGGTGCTCCTGGTTTCCAGGTCAGTGTCACGTCATGCCTGCTGAAACTTTACTAAAAGTGCTCTATGAAGTTAAATCTAAGAAGTGTTTCTCAACCTTTTTTGTCTTATGTACACCCATAATCTGTAGGGATCGAGTACCCTCTATTTACACTAAAACAACTTACATTATACTGGGTATCATTAAGCATTATCATACATATTATTAAAGGGGTTGTTATTACAGTGAATTACTTTTAAACTAAAAACAATCAATAAAGCTTAGCTTGTAGCTTGAGCTTATTTGTTTTGGCAGCTCACAGCCAGGTGTAAGAAATGCAGACGAAAGCAAACGCGAAAAGCAAAAGGTTTCCATGTACCCCCTGGGTGTACCCATGGTTGGGAATCACTGTCATAGACAAAACATAAGATAAAGTTGTAATAGTCTTGTATGCATTCTACCCGTTCATCTAGTGACTGAGTCTTCTCAACAACTTATGTCGCTCATTCAACTTTAACAGGGTCTTCCTGGCCCCGCTGGACCCGTTGGTGAGGCTGGCAAGCCCGGAGATAGAGTAAGTTCTTGTCACAATGAACATCTTGCATTAAATTTACAATGCACATTCTGCAGTGCATACAGAAAATAAATATATATTACTTAATAACACTGAATATAACACTGAGCCAATTCTTACTTTAGAGCATGCATTTCCTGTACTTTATTGACGAATGAGAAGGCTTACCTGCAATGCGGCTTATGTAGTTTTTGGTTCACTTGCATAATATTGGATGCACAATGTCATGCAAATCATTTACAAATAATCAACATCTCTCAACAGGGTATCCCTGGAGATCAAGGTGCATCAGGACCTGCTGGCGTGAAGGTGACCTACCTATCTCTGATTTCTTGTTCTGTGTTTATTTTCACATTCTGGAGAATAAATGACTGTTCTTCCTCCCTTTTATCACTGTTTAGGGAGAGCGTGGTAACCCTGGACCCGCTGGTGCTGCTGGTGCTCAGGGACCCATTGGTGCTCGTGGCCCTTCTGGTACTCCTGGCCCTGATGGAAACAAAGTAGGTATATGTGTCACCACACACCATCCAGACTGATCATTTTTATGAGTATAACTGACAAAATATGTATTCTTCAGGGAGAGCCTGGTGCAGCTGGAGCTGCTGGTGGCCCTGGACACCAGGGAGCTGCTGGCATGCCTGGTGAGCGTGGTGCCGCTGGCACCCCTGGACCTAAGGGAGAGAAGGTATGAGTTGGAGCAATGCTCATGTTCGCCATAATGATGAAACAGCTTTGGAGAAAATGTTGATGTACTTATACAGCATTCCGTAGTGGATATGTTGCCAAACCTGTCTGACTCCTAGCTGACTGAAAACATTTATCTGATTCACAGGGCGAGGCTGGATACAGAGGACTTGAGGGCAATGCTGGAAGAGATGGTGCCCGTGTAAGTATACCATGTACCTAGATCTCATTTTATACGTAATTTAAAAAAAGCATACATTTTGATTTGATGGTATTTTTCTCTCATTCACAGGGTGCTCCTGGACCCAGTGGACCCCCTGGACCCGCCGGTGCTAATGGTGACAAGGTAAAGAGCTTTCTCTCAGCTGTTATGTCTGATCAAAGTGGAGAATTGTTGCTATCTCCGTAAATCATTGAATCACCATAATATGTCAAAAGCGACAGCATAAAAATGAATATATTTAATGGCATGCCACTAACAGAACGTTAAAAATGATCTCCTTGATCCACTGCTTGAAGAAGAAGCCCCTGCTGGCAACTGTCACAATATGGCCAGATATAGAAAATCACTGCTGCCCTCTGCCGGATATTTCAAACAATATTCCGTGATTCAAATACACTGGAGTTAGGTCATTTACCAATGGTGATCAACAGTGTATGATTCTTACTATATAATAAACAGTAATCAAACATTGCTGCATTCATTTAAATGTGGTCCAAATCAGATTTTTACTCCTCACTGTGAAACAGATCCGTTTTTAGATGACAGTGATACTGACAATTCTGTTCTCCATGTTCTGTGGAAACAAATTAGAAACATATACCGGCATGTGTTTGTTTCTTTTCATCAATGTGATGCACTACACGAAGCATTGCACAGGTGTAAAACATATATATTTAAATATATATTGATGTGTAGTAGGTCTCAAACATGGTGAATCTTGCTTTGAACATTGAAAACAGATGAAATGCTAATGCATTGATTTAAGACTGGAAGTCCAATGTTCTTCTAAATGACAAAATATATTAAATGTCAAGAACAGTACTGTGAAATTTGTTCGGCATGATTAAGATGTTGAAGGACTGTCACCAATTTAGAACAAATGGCTTTCGGCATGAATGTAGCTGAACTGTTCTGAGGTATCACCAAAATAATTTACAAGTACAACCTTGAGACTTGGGACAAAAGTATAAAAAGTAGTTTTAAAGATCATTTTGATCAAACTTACCTCTGTGTTCTCTTCCAGGGTGAGACTGGCTCCTTCGGTCCTGCTGGACCTGCTGGTGCTCGTGGTGCTCCTGTAAGTATTATGATCATTTCTTTATCACACATTGATACCATGATCCTTTCTCTCATACAAATTGTCCAATATTGAGGAAACTGACTAGAAAAATAAATAACTGAGCATAAGTTATAATTCACTTCAGAATCAAGCATTCATGCTCAAGTGTTGCCCTGTCTTTTAGGGAGAGCGTGGTGAGTCTGGCCCTGCTGGACCTGCCGGTTTTGCTGGACCCCCTGTAAGTCCACATGAATTCTGCTGAAGTCTGCTACTAAAGAATGCTTCTTAGTGATTCATACATTCAATTTTAGACGTCCAACTCAGCTGTTTTATAAACTCTGAACAGACATGCACTGAAAAATGACATAGACACAATAATTCTTGCAGGGTGCTGACGGCCAGACTGGACAAAGAGGCGAGAAAGGACCTGCTGGTGTAAAGGGTGACTCTGGACCCCCTGGCCCTGCTGGTCCTTCTGGCAACACTGGACCCCTCGTGAGTTTGAGACTACATTTAATTTGGCACATTTACTGGGAAAGAAATATGTCTAACTGAGACTTTACTTCTTGGGTATAATTGTACAAATCTGAGTAAGTGTAGTAGTATTTATAAATTCACTTTATGTCTCAGTCAAAGATGTCTGGACAACACATTTATGTACCTCTTTTATGATTCTGAACTTGTTCTAAATGTCTTGTTCATCTTTAGGGTCCTTCTGGTCCTGCTGGCCCACCTGGTGCCCGTGGTGACAGTGGTCCCCCTGTAAGTATGCTTTAATGGATTATTTTATGGTATTATCAGGAGGTTTTTTGTTTTGTTGTGTGAATGTTACTACATGTGACCCATGAATATCTGGCTCTATCCTAGGGTCTGACTGGCTTCCCTGGTGCTGCTGGCAGAGTTGGACCTCCTGGTCCTGCTGTGAGTTATATCAGATAACTATAAATGAACTTGTTCAGACCTAATACTTCAGACCTTCTGCTTGCCTCATTTCAGGATTTAATGCCATCTTCATGGTCTCACATGAAATCTGTTTTTCTTCCCAACCATTAGGGTATTGTTGGAGCTGCTGGTCCCACTGGTGCTTCTGGAAAGGATGGCCCACGTGGTGCTCGTGGTGATGTTGGCCCTGCTGGTCCCCCAGGAGAGAATGGAATGATTGGACCCCCTGGTCTGGCTGGCGAGAAGGGATCACCTGGAGAGGCTGGTGCACCTGTAAGTACTAGTAGAACTAGCCAGACCGTGTTAATTGCAAAGTATTACCAAGTATATATTATGTCTCATTATAAACTTGTTCTGTTTAAAAATAGGGAGCATCTGGATCTGCTGGGCCTCAGGGTCAGCTGGGAAGTGCGGGATTTAATGGTCTTCCTGGCTCCAGAGGTGACCGTGGTCTTCCTGGTGGCTCCGGTCCTGTTGTAAGTGCACTGACCAACCTCCTGATTGTGTCCGAACTGGTCAAAACGTTTCAGGGTAAATAAATATTGATGATTTTTTTGTGTACTTTAGGGTGAACCTGGTAGAGTTGGCCCATCTGGTGCCCCTGGCCCCCGTGGCCCCTCTGGCAACATTGGCATGCCCGGTATGACTGGTCCTCAGGGTGAGGCTGGACGTGAGGCAAGTAACAGTTTAACTTAGACTTTTTCTTAAGACACACAATTTGCAGGGTCATACAATATTTACATATCCGTAAATGTATATTTGTATATGTATATTTACATCCGTGTTGTTTTTTAGGGAAGCCCTGGTAATGATGGACCTCCTGGCCGTCCTGGTGTTGCTGGCCTTAAGGTATACAGCTAATTTATTCATATTGGTCCATCACTAGCTTATCCTAAGACTGTAGTCTTGTAAGAAATTTGTACGTTCAGAACAGATTGTGTTATTGTATATATAACAAAATTTAACTGAACTGGACTATTTCAACTTCCAGGGTGATCGTGGTGAGCCTGGTTCCGCTGGAACATCTGGACCTGCCGGCGCTCCTGGACCCAATGGACCATCAGGCGCTGTTGGCAGACCTGGAAACCGTGGTGAATCTGTATGTGTCACTGAACATAACCACAGCATTTACTGAATTATAAACAAATAAACTAAACAATCTCTCATTTACACACCCTTCAGGGACCTTCTGGTTCTTCTGGCCCTGCTGGAGCTGCTGGAGCAAGAGGTGCACCTGTAAGTGTGTCAGACAGAAGGACACGGTAAATAGCTTCTATAAAAGTTTCTTCCTTTCAATTACTTCTTGTCTCTCTTTCTTTAACAGGGCCCTTCTGGACCTCGTGGTGAGAAGGGTGTTGCTGGAGACAAAGGAGATAGGGGCATGAAGGGACTTCGTGGACATCCTGGTCTGCAGGGAATGCCCGGACCCAATGTAAGTGGTACAACTTTGCTGATAAACGTCTGTTAGAACAGTTTGTTTCGCTCTCATACAGATTATTAAACAGTGGTGGACAAAGTACAAATCAAGTACTTGATACAGATTCCCTATTCAATTATTACTCCAGTAAAAGTACTCGATTTTTAATGTACTCATGATTTAAAAGTACTGATCAATGAACCAATTATTTATTTTAGCCAGTACTAGACAAACTAGTCCGTGTTCAGCTCAAATAAGAACGATTAGTGTATACATTTAATATGTATAGCAAATAAGCAAACTATCACACTATCAAAACAAACTTTAATATACTAAAATATCAATTTAAAAAAGCTTGCCCTTTTACAACAGATTTAGTTCACAAGTAACTGACAATCATGACCTATATATGATTTCATTGACAATAATACTAAAATTCATTAGTTTCATGCCATCAGTTGCATTCACATTTAAGCTCTGACAATATCCCTGTTCTTGGCTCATTTTGACCAGATCATTGAATCAGTGATTTGATGACTCAACAACAGATGCAATTGGATCAGTCCAAATTGTCAGTGTTATTTGTGAACCAATTCAGCAGGTTCACTGGAAAGAATCAATTCGTTCACGAATTGGACATTGCTCTTGCATCTCAAAAGGAATGGCGCTATCTTCAGTTCAAAATAAAGAAGAACGATATGTTTTATGAAATGTAGTGGAGTAAAAAGGACGATATTATGGTTTGGAATGTAGTGAAGTAAAATTTTCCCAAAATAAAAAGTTGAAAAAATGTACTTAAAAACAGTAACGCAGTAGAAATACTTTTTTTTTCTTTCTCTTTTTTGTCCACCACTGTTATTAAATGATTGAGCATAAAAGACTCCACAACAAGAACAAATGTAACTGTCTTACAGGGTCCTTCTGGTGACAGTGGCCCTGCTGGTATTGCTGGTCCTTCTGGTCCAAGAGTAAGTAACTTTCTCATTCTCCAGACTTAGGATTTTGTCATGACATTGAGGAAATGTGCATAATGGTTGTCTGCAATTTGTCTTCAGGGCCCATCTGGTCCTAATGGTCCCCCTGGTAAGGACGGCTCAAATGGCATGCCTGGTGCTATTGGACCCCCTGGACACCGTGGTCCTTCTGGACATGTTGGACCTGCTGTAAGTAAATATGCATTTGAGTATTTCTTCATTCTTCATTTCCTATTGTTAATAGTAAGACAACGTAAGAAAATAAATGCATATAATACGTATAATATAGAAAATACTATACCTTACCTTGAGATTGAATGTAGAGAAAAACACAAAGTTGTAACCATAAATACGATATGTGGTTAATCAATGTTGTGTTTGACCGTAGGGTCCTCCTGGAACTCCTGGTCTTCCCGGACCCCCTGGTCCATCTGGTGGTGGATATGACACATCTGGAGGCTATGATGAGTACAGAGCTGACCAGGGCTCTCTCAGGGCCAAGGATTATGAGGTGGATGCCACCATCAAGTCCTTGAACACTCAGATTGACAATCTGCTTTCCCCTGAGGGCTCAAAGAAGAACCCTGCTCGTACTTGCCGTGACATCAGGCTGAGCCACCCAGAATGGAGCAGCGGTAAGTGACCAAAGCTGTTTGAAGTGCTCCTTTTTCCAGTAGCTCTAACCCTTACTTCTTCTAATTTCCCCTTATTATCTATGTTGCTTTCTTCCCCTGTAGGTTTCTACTGGATCGACCCCAACCAGGGCTGCACCATGGATGCCATCAAGGCCTTCTGCGACTTTTCTACTGGCCAAACCTGCATCCACCCCCACCCCGAGAGCATCCCACAAAAGAACTGGTACAGAAGCTCCCAGGAGAAGAAACACATTTGGTTTGGCGAGACCATCAATGGTGGTACTGAGGTAAGTCACAGTATTGAAACAGGACAAAATGAATGACTGTTCAAGATATATAAAGAGAAAGTAGTCTGAAGGTTGCATTCTTCCATTCTCTTTTCAGTTTGCTTACAATGATGAGACCCTGAGCCCACAGTCCATGGCTACTCAGCTGGCCTTCATGCGTCTGCTGGCCAACCAGGCAGTCCAGAACATCACCTACCACTGCAAGAACAGCATCGCCTACATGGATGCTGAGAACGGAAACCTGAAGAAGGCTGTGTTGCTGCAGGGCTCCAACGATGTTGAGCTCAGGGCAGAGGGCAACAGCCGCTTCACTTTCAGCGTCCTAGAGGATGGCTGCAGTGTAAGTTCTCTTTTTACACTTTGATTAAACTGACAAAATCTTCATTCAGTTAGCACGAAATGTACAAAATAAGAGGTTAAAGGGATAGTTCACACAAAAAAATGAAAATTCTGTCCTTAATTACTCACCCTTACGTCGTTTCAAACCCCGAAGACTTTCGTTTACCTTGAGAATACAAATGAAAATCTTTTTGATGAAATCTGAGCGTTTTCTGTCTCTCCAGTGACAGCTACTCAACTACCACTTTGACACATCATTAAGTTCATATAGATATCGTAAAACTAATCCAAATGAATTGAGCGGTTTATTCCAAATTTTCTGAGGAGACTCGATCGCTTTATATGATGAACAGATTTAATTTAGGCTTTTATTCAACTATTTATATCAACTCACTCATCAGTTGTGGTAAACGGAAACTCAAGCATGTTCACTTGACGTGTGAGAACAAATGAGGTTCATTCTCGTGTTATAATTTTCATTTTTGGGTGAACTAACCCTTTAAGAGGTTAATATTATACAGTCACAGTGGATAGTGCTCAGCATGCATGTGAGATGGTCCATACATTTTTACATCACAGCATGTTTATGACAGTTTGATGGTTGTCAAAAAAAAGTCTCTTAATATGTTTTGTCTTTTTGTTGTGTCCCTGCAGAGACACACTGGCCAGTGGAGCAAGACAGTCATTGAATACAGAACAAATAAACCATCTCGCCTTCCAATCCTCGACGTTGCACCTTTGGACATTGGTGGCGCAGATCAAGAGTTTGGTTTGGACATTGGCCCAGTCTGTTTCAAATAAATAGACTCATGATAAATTAAACGAGAGAAAGAAAGAAAAAAAGAAAAATCTCTGCCCTTCTTTCTGTGTTTTTTTTATACTGAATGCTGATTTTTTTTCCGCAAATCCACTTGCTTAAGCTGGGCTCTATCGGAGAGGACCAATGGACTGAACGGAGCATTGCGCAATGCAAATTAATACAGCAGCCCAAAGAGACACGGGATAACACCATGTTATGGGACA
The DNA here is from genome assembly GCF_951802725.1 of Rutilus rutilus. Taxonomy (NCBI): domain Eukaryota; kingdom Metazoa; phylum Chordata; class Actinopteri; order Cypriniformes; family Leuciscidae; genus Rutilus; species Rutilus rutilus. The sequence continues at coordinate 4,836,986 of NC_140216.1, read as the reverse complement.
TGTCATCATTTTGTAAAATAAAGGAAGTGTAATAAAAACAATGAAAGTATACATCACTTTGTGGTCTTTGTATATCTTCCAAAGAGGAAGTTTAAAACCACATTTTCCCGTAAGGTTTAAACTACCTCATGTGTAAAGGAAAATAATAATCAACATCCTAGTTGTCACTAGTTGGTACTAAGACTTCAAGTTCTGTCCTGTTTCAAAGGTGCTCCAATACTTGAAGCAGTGATATTATATGGTGCTAAACATGCAGCTGTGGAAAGAAAACCACTGTTACTGTATTACTTTGTATTGTCTCTGAGGAATATTGCACAGGTCCCCCTGATAACCCCATTTTTAAGCAGGTGGAATATTCCTAAACCTGATGTTTTGTCTGGGTTTTACTTTTTGTTTCATTTGGTTTTGTTTTCTCAGAGTTTTGTTCGACTTTTTTTTTTTTTTTTTTTACTTTTGTTCAGGCATTACATTCTTTTACGCCCCCAGTGTTAATACTGACAGCACCGTTCGTCCATTTTAAAGGGTTGCAGAGGCCACTCTCTCAAAAAACAAACCACAAAGTTTATTGTACCTATTTTGTATATGTGAGATGTTTAAATAAATTGTGAAAAGTTCTGAAAATAAAGCATGTCCAATGTTCCGAAACACATTATTCCATGTGTTAATTGCTTTAATGTTGAAAAAGATGTCTGACTAAATTGGACATTTTGGATGTCTGCCTGATTTCTAATTCTTACATTGACAAGCAAATGATTTTAATGTGTTCATTTTCAAAATGTGAAATTGGTTTTCTATTTTATTCAAAAAGAATTGGGTGTTTGTCTTAGCAACCATTTGAGTCTATTGCCATAAGGAGCTTATCTTCCTCTGTTTTCACATATGGCATGCTTTTTAGATGGCAAAATCTTTCTCACTTTTGAATCAAATAAAAAGGCAGTCACTGCAACTTGGCATGTTTGTATTTATAGAGAATCCAAACATGTAGATTTGTACATAAAGATAGCATTGAATGCCACACTTTGTTTGTGCACCAAATAGCATTCCTGCCAACCCCTGACAGAACAGGTTTCTTTTAGATGTTCAGTCAAGGGTTATATCTGCTCACAATCTTTTCATATATCATTTTCCCCTTTTTGTCTCCCTCTAAATATAGCTTTTGATCTGACAGCAAAACAGAGAAAACAGGTTTTGTCTGTTCAATATCTTGATCAAATCTGTTGAGGTTCAAGAGGGCAAACGTTCAGTTTAGCTACTGTACAGTTTTTTGAAAGCACTAACTTTTGACCCAGAAATGAACTCTGTTACAGCCAATCCCAGACTTCCCATTTAAAGAAAAGTGTTGTGTCCGAAATCGCTCCTTATACCCTTATGCAGTGCACAATTGGAGGGGACAGCCATTTGTAGTGGTGTCCAAAAACATAGTGGACATTATCGAGTGACAGGAAGTGCGAAAGACTCGTCTCAGGTCTAAACTCACACTAAATTCACATCATCTGTTATGCTGCTTTGGAGCAGTATTTGAGGCTAAGAGTATCCCATCCTTCATCATGTTCAGGAACTCACAAGCTCAGATGTCCAGGAAAACAGTCCATGTCAACTATATTACATATAGGCCCAGTTTCACAGACAGGGCTTAGATTAAGCCAAAATTAGGGCATATAAATGTGCCATATAACATTACTGATATGCATCTTGAGACAAAACAATAGCACTGACATATTTTAAGATATGTGGTGCAAGTTGCTTTCAGTTAAAACAGCTCAAACATGCATTCTAGTCTGGGAATATCATAAGCCTTGTCTGTGAAACTGGAGGATAGGGTGAATTCAGGTTGATTTGGGACACTTTTTGCCATTACAATGACTGGGAAAAGGTGTAACAATCACCCTGAATTCACCATAACTTTTGAAGTAAAATGCAGTGTTGCATATTGTATTGGTGCAGAGATGAGTATGTGTATTTTGTAAAACATTTACAACTGTTTTTATCATTCCTGTTACAGTACACCGGAACTACTGAACACACTTTTTTTTTTTTTTCCTAAGTAAATAAAGCTCTGTAAAACATTTACTTGCATTTTTACACTATAGTACTATAAGAGTGTCCCATCGAGTAATCAAAAGTTCAACACTTGCGGTCTTCACACCCACTTGAATATTTGGAGCAAACACAAATACGTCATGCATGTAGAGAAGAGGTCAAGTGCAAAGACCGCAAGTGTGCGACACGCCCGATGTATGAATACCGTTTATATACTGTGTATGATGAATACCCACATCTCGCCAGAAGATGGCCTCCACAACACTTCTGAGGCTCACTGGTTTTTCCCTATGGTTTTTCCCAAGTGGTGCTTGCTGCAGAGCCAAATGATGATCAAATGACGCCTAACATCAAGAGAGGGGGAGCTAGACATCAAGCTCCACCCATTGGCTCTGGGAGGTATGAGAGCAATTTTGCAATGGGCGGGGCTAAGAGTTGTACTGAATACAGCCAGCTAAAATCTGATTGGCTTCTTCAGTGCCTCTGTCAACTGGGTGGGAGGCTGAGCCACATAATTTATATAACTTAATTCATAATTCATGGAGGTTTATTTTGTTCTTGTCTTTAAGAAACTACGGTTCTAACAGTTTTTGACTATTCAGTTAGTATATAAAACAAAAAAACAATACAATGCGAGTTAGAATGACCGTTGTTTTTTTTATATAGTAGAGGGAGGGCCAGGACATTGGTGAGCTATTAGGTAATCTTGTAATGTCTTTTCGCCCATTTTATAATTGCCGAGTGATTTCTTACACCCTTAGAAACTATGTTGACACTGTGCTTGTCTTACACAACACAATACTTCGGTCCAACCAGACCAACTTGATCTGCAAAATTCCAAGCGAGCAAAAAAAAAAAAAAAAAAAAGGCTATATATCAATGTTCTTCGTCCTGCAGATGAGGAAAGTAGAGGATGGTTCAACAACATATTATTTGCAAAGCTGTTTGTCTTGAACAAACAATTTATGTTGGATGTTAATCGCCTATTTAGCAGTTCCGGACATAGGGGAAAAGGTTCAAAGACTAACTAGATTTGTTTTAGGCTACTTCAGCTTAACAAGTGCAGCAGGGCCAAAGTAATAAAGACACTAAAGGAGTAGTTTGGGAAATCCAGTGATAGTCGGAAGGCGAAAGAAAGTAAGCAGAAGAAAGAAAACCTGAGATGTGGATATGAAAGTTCATGCAACTGCAGCATCGGACTCCGGTCAACCGCCTCTGCTCGCGACAGCAGAAACCGAGGCAGAGGCGCACGCGCCGCTCGGCTCTTCCTCCGTCAGCTTCGCTGCAGCTCGTCTGTCTGCCTGTTGTCATGGAGGAGCCAAGATGGCGGTCCTGGCCTATAGCCTAGGCAAACGGGAAATAAATCAGTATTTCAGCATAAAAAATGCAAAATTGCTGTCTGTCGCCGCCGTCGTCCTTCTCACTGTGTTTCATTCGGCTTCACGACATTATGGAGGTACGTGTTTGTTTTGCAGTGTGCGAGAAAGAGCTGCGTGTTTGTGTTAGCATCAATGCTAAAGCTGTCACTCAATGTTTTCAGTCAGCGTGTGCGCGTGTCTGTCACTGCTAGATAGCAGCTGCAGCTTTGCTCATGCAAACTCAATTAAATTGTGGTTGCTTTGTTAAATCGGGCTTCTATTGGGTGCACTTTTATTGCGAAGCACCACATTTCATCTGTCAAAGACTTTAGCTAATCAATACCAGAACTAGGATCGACTCAGTGCTATCGCCCAGCTGGCAATAGCGTCTGTCATTACAGTTACATTTCCAGTTAGACTTGATGTTTTGACGCATAGCGCCAAATAGGCTAACTGTTAAATCTCATAATTAACTGCCTAAGTAGTATTCTGGGGACATTTTAGGCGTGTCTAATGCCCCAAAATTGTAGTTGACTAGATTTTGAAATCCAGTCAAATGCTTGTAGTATCTCTATTCTCAAGTCTACTTCAGGTACCTTCAGTAAAGCTTATAGGTGGAGTCACACAGTAATCCATGGTTGATCATTATCTAGTCCTGACATGTGTTGCCTTATATTAAAGCATAGTTATTGGTTTCATATTAATATTTAGGCGTGTTCAGTTGATAATATTGTGATCTTCTCAGGATTGTGCATATTTGTTTTAACATACATGAAAGATCTTATCTCATAGTCAGATGAGCTCATCTAAAAATGAGCATTTCACCATTGTTCAACCATTGTTCAGTCATTGTTTACATCATTTACGTAACGTTACTTTGTTTAAAATGACTTGAAATGCTAGTTATATGCAGTTTTACATCAGTAATAAAGGAATGAAAGGAACAAGTTTCCACAGTTGGTCTGGTTTAACCAGTTGTTCAAATTCTTTATTGCCTCGAGATTTTTCATCAGCCCTGGGGTCATTTAAAAAAATAAAAATGTGATTTCTATCTTTACCATGCTGGCATAGAAGCTGAATGAAAGGCAGGTAGAGAAAATGAAACATTGAAAGTTAAAACACCTTACATTTTAAAATGTAATTTATTCCCGTGATGCAAAGCAGAATTCTGTCTTCAGTGTCAGATTATCCTTCAGAAATCATTCTAATATGCATATTTGCTGCTCAAGAAACATTTATTATCATTGTTGAAAACAGTTGTGCTGTTTAATATTTTTGTAGAAACTGTGATACATTTTTTAGGATTCTTTGTTGAATAAAATGTTCAAAAGAAAAGCATTTATTTGAAATATATAAAAAAATAAAATACTGTCACCTTTGATCAATTGAAGACATTCTTGCTGAATAACAGAATTAATTTATGTCATGACAACTCTTAAAGCAACACTAAGGAACATTTTTTTTACCTTAAAATAATGTTTCCAAAATCGTATCAGTGGTTCATCAAGTCGTAACAGGGTGAAAGACACTTCTGGATTCGCTTTGCGGTCCTTTATCTGCTATAACCACACCATGCAAGTTTGCCAAACCGGGTCGCGTTTCTGTAGTTCTAATGAGACATAAGAAAACTACAAAGTCAAGCGTTACAATAGTCATTATTTAGTTTTCCTTCGTTTCTGATGTCGCAATACATCATACTTTCATGGCTGCGGGTGGCGAAATTATTTACGACAGCGGTAATGGACAATTCCGCTTCCAACCTGTAGGGCGACCGAAGAGGAAAAGTTCCTTTGTGTTGCTTTAAAGGGGTGGCTGATTATGATTTCACTTTTTTAACTTTAGTTAGTGTGTAATGTTGCTGTTTGAGCATAAACAACATCTGCAAAATTACAACGCTCAAAGTTCAAAGCAAAGGGAGATATTTACTTTTAAAGAAATTGCTTTTTAAGGACTACAACAAACAGCTGGTAGGGACTACACAAGCTTCCTCCCGGGTTTGTGACATCACCAACCCTAGAATTTACATAATCCCCGCCCCCTGAACACGATTTATAGATTATCAAGACAGAATATGCTAATCAATGACTAGAAGATAACTACACATAAGCTACATAAATTCATCAACTAACCATTCAGAAATGTCCTGGTGTATGTTTTCACTTCTTCTTGAGTCTCTCCATCTTTGTCTGAGTCAGGTTTGAACATAAAAGGCTAAAAGTTTTTGAAATTTCCAGTGCATGTTGTGTGAGGTAAAAGGACCCAAGCTATTGAAGCTCCGCCCCCCTGTGCCGGGAGCAGCAGCTCATTTGCATTTAAAGGAACAGGCATTATACCACCCCTTTAAGAGAGATTGTATTGTTGAGCTACAGTAACCAATCAGCTGCGCTATGAAGACAACGATGTGATCACTAACAAATATATTTAAGGATGTATCAGCCTGCGCCATTTAGAGTTTCATGACAGAACATTAAAAAAAGGCATAAAAGCTTACTGACCCTTTCCTAAATTTGGTTTATTCACTTTCAGGCAGTGACACGTGCGACTGGCTTTTATCCAGTGGACGTTTTTTAGGGGACAATGTATGGCAGCCCTACGGTTGCATGCTACACAAGTACAAAAGCACGTAAGTCATGTTGTCATTGTTAATGTACGTCAGTGATGTATGTGGGGCAGAAATGTGGGCTGGAATTTACAGTCCTTTTTGTTGTCTTTCAGCGAAGCAAACTTTTGCCTCAGAGAGAAGAGAATAGCTTTTGTAGGTGACTCTAGAATACGTCAGCTCTTCTATTCTTTCATCAAAATGATGAACCCTGAAGTGAAAGAAGTTGGAAACAAGGTTTGTTGTTGCTATTCATTTCAGTATGCCTTCTTTTGGTTAACTGGTATAATGTATTCCAAATCAGAGTGAAAATGCACTTCAAAGTGGTGTTTTGTTGGATGCCCCCCAAGCAATTGTGAGTTTAATACTAGGCTATATTTAAATTAAAAAGGAAAGGGTGTAATTGTTCCTGTTTACCACAATATTACCTCTGGTATTTCAAAATACGCCTCAGACAAAAGCAGTTGTGTATAGACATTAACCTGCTTGCAATACTTTTTGTTTTTGTATAGAAGACTCTTTCTACTTTTGTAAGATATGATTAATTTATTATTAGTGGAAGTCTATGACAAAGGGGTTGCTGATTAATCTCAACATGTCGGGCCAAACTCGATGTACGATAACATTTCTTTTTTAGGCCTAAATGAACAATTCCTATTTTTTTTATGGAATGTTTCACTGTTTATGAACGATTGATCTGTGCACATATTTTTTTAATAAAAAAAATATGTGTGCCCATTAATCTTTATTAAAAAGAAATTGTATAAAAAATATCATTTGTAATTCTTTGTAAAAAAAAAAATTTTATATATATATATATATATAAAAATTCAAACTTAAGTATACTAGGGTGGTCCTTATCAAGTCCAATTTTTTTTGTGTGCAAAATGTTAGTGTGTTAACCTCTTAAACTGTTCCTTTTAACTTCAAAATTGGAAATATGCAAAAATGTTGACAAAAAAATGATATTTAGAGGTAGCTCAATCATGTGGAAGATTGCCTATGTTAAGCTGTGCGGCGTTATTGTGATATGCAAGTAATATTAAAAGTTGCTGCAAATGAACTACATTTTATTGAAATCAGAGCAACACTGACATGACAACAATGACAACAATCTAAAAAAAAGCACAAAGTTTTCAACAATCCCTCATTTCTGATGCTCAGCAGCCAGTGGTGACTTTCTGCAGTCTGGAGAGATCCGTCGGTGATCTTCCACCACATGAAGGAGAAACTGCAATTGTTCTTCAGAGTGTGTGAGATAGCCACTGTATTCTTGAATCAGAGCCACTCCTCTCTCGGCGTGATCATTGACTACTTTTATTGCATGTATGTTTGCCTGTGCCTCCTGATAATCCGCTTGATTCGGCCAAAGTTCCGGGTCAATTTCAAGGAACGTAATGTAATTTTTTTAACCAAAAAATGTGCTCTAAACCCAAACAATAACCAAGGTGATCATCAATAGAAATATGTATTGATTCCACCAGGAAAGGTAAATCTGCTAAACCAGGTCATGGATGGATTAATTTGGATTTGGTTTCTATAATAAGTAAACTGAGATATGCATCTAAAATACATATTTAGGAATATATTGTGCATTAGATGCTTTTATGGAGATTTTTTTTGGAATTTTACTAGCCAGGTACAATACCAATTCAAATGATCGTTTTTTACGAAAATCATCAAATCTCAGAAAGTTTAAAGCTATTGCGCTACCAGTAATTATTGTTACTGCCATAAAAATTGGCATGCTGTATTTCCTTATATAAAGGAACAATTTGAAGGATTAAGAGCATGACAATTGGAGACTTTAAAAATAAGGACCACCCTAAAGTATAGTGCATTTTATAAAGATATAATACATTTAATGCTAATCCTTTATTATTACAAATATACAGTAGATGCAGTAACGGTAATAAATATGTTATTATTATTATTATGAGTAAAACAAATATTTTCCTGTTTCTATCAATTGTTTCCCCAGCATGAAAACATCCCCTTTGTAGATGGTGATTCCACTGTGGTAAGTATTTTTAATTCGTTTTATTTGAGACTTGATCCATCACAGTTATTGATTATTATATAACAACTCAAAATATGTTCCATATGTTCACCTTTTAGGACTTCCTGTGGTATGCAGAAGTTAATAATTCCTTGAAGGAGCAGTTAATGTTATGGACAGAGGTAAAGACGATTAACTTGTACTGGATACAAATTAGGCGGGTTATTAAATCACAGGCTTAAGAATCTTGTCTCATCTCTCGATAATTATAGGGACCTGCTTCCAAACCACATGTCATCATCATTGGTGCTGCTACGGTGAGTTCCTGTTTGCAGTCATGATGGCCTTCAGGTGCTATTGTTGAAAATCGTTCTACTGACTGATGTTTGTGGGTTTTCAACAGTGGTCCATTAAGTTGCACAACGGCAAGAGCGAGGCAGTCTTTCAGTACAAAGCAAACCTCTCAGCTATATCAGACACACTGGAAAAACTAGCCGAGCACAGTGAAGTCTATTGGGTTCTGCAAGGTGAGTTTTGATATTCAGATGCACTGGAACCCTTCATGTTCCTGTCTTATGTTTACATTCTGCCTGTTTATTTAGATCCTGTTTATGAGGATGTGCTAAGTGACAGCCGGAAGATGATCACAAACGAGCAGATAAATCTGTACAACGAGGCGGCGGTTAGTACTCTAAATACCAGCAAAAAGAAGGTCAAGTTCTTAGAGGCTTCTCGGCAAGCTGCTATGGAGACCATTTCCCAGTCGGTGGATGGCCTGCACCTTCCTGAGAGCACAAGAGATGTTGTAAGTCTACATTTGAGCTTTAGGGCATTTTCAGACCTGTAGACCTTTGCTTTGTTCCAAAACAGGGATTAAAATTCTTACATTAACATTTGTAAATGGCTCAAAATTTGTTAGTCCCCCTGTAGTCAATAATTGTATCCTTTATAACTCATCTTTGATCACCAAAATTACATATTTAAATGTTTTTTTTATTTTTTTTTTTATAGCTTGAATGTAACTCTACACCCTTGCTTCGTTTAGTATTCGCGGATACGTGAAAATAAATCCCACTAGCTCAGAATACCTTATCCACTTGGTCAACTTTACTGTAGTAAATGCTGCACAATGGCAAGTGGAAGTACTGGTTAAATTCTGCCATATACTGTATGTTTGAACCAGGAAACTGATTCGGAAGAAGAAGTGGAAAAGCGAGTTATCTACAAGTCGATGTATCAGAATGTTAATGCGTTTTATTTAGCACTCTCTACAACGTCGGACACATAACGGTAATTGATATTATTAGTTTTTTTTTTGCTTGACAACTTTATCAAACGACCGCTAATAATGTGTTACTAATGTTAATATAATATATATATGTTGACATATAAACAACATTAAAAACCTGATTTTAAAAGCCACGTGTGAGTAAACTGTCCTCTCATTGGTCATAGCGCACCTGCATCTGGCTTTCTTTGTAGCTGTCGTTATATTACTTTATCATTTTAGAGTATGAATCAAGGCTTCGTCAGGACAACATTCTTACCTATTTCGAAGAAGAACAGCATTTTTAAATCAAAAGGCGCACTTCTCTTTAGAGGTTAACTCACAATTCATTTTGAGAGGCATTAGCAGAACAAACACTACTGCTTTTCACACAACGTACGTAATTACTAATCATCATACATTGCGATACAGCCTGGTTCATTGGTCTGTTGGGTTGGATCGCTTTCTCACCACAAGCGAACCAATCCAGTGTTGTCCTTGTTCAGAGCAGGCGATCTCGGACCGTTTTTCTTTTTTTTTTTTTAGTGTGGATCCGAGCAAAATTACCATGTGTCAAAACTCCCTTGGTTTTGACAATTAGTTGTTCCATTTAATTCTTTTTAACAAATTATTTACCCTCTTTTCAGGGTGCCATGGTTCTGATGAACTCCATGTGCAACAAGATCCTGAAGCCCATCGACGGCTCTTGCTGTCAGAGCACTCCTCCACTAAGCGTCCTTCAGAAGCTAGCTGCTGGTCTCTTCCTGGTGTCCATCATCTGCTTCCTCCTACTGGGCTATAGTAGACATCATAAGAGCAGGCCCATTCCTGATGTGGAGAGCGGAGAAGAGAAGAAACCCCCTGTTGTTGTGGGTCAACTCAACCCAAAAGGACCTTTACTGGCCATCTGCAAAATGAGCCTTATCATGGTGTACTTCTACATGTGTGACAGGGCAGACATCTTTATGAAGGAACAGAAATTCTACACACATTCTACCTTTTTCATCCCTCTTATCTACATCTTCGTTCTGGGCATCTTCTACAATGAGAACAGCAAAGAGGTAACACAGACTCTTGGGAAATTGTTCTTCTAGTCCAAAAGAGAATATCAATACTGATTCTCATACAATTGAAAATGTTTCTTTCCAGACAAAACTCCTGAACAGAGAGCAAACAGATGAGTGGAAGGGCTGGATGCAGCTGGTTATCCTAATTTATCACATTTCTGGAGCTAGTGCTGTACGTTTAAAAAAAAATTGTTTAGTTTGGATTACTTTGCTTTAGTAGTGACTGCACTCTCAATCTCCTTTTTTTAATCTCTTTGCTTCCTCAGTTCATACCTGTGTACATGCATGTCCGTGTCTTGGTAGCTGCTTACCTCTTCCAAACAGGATATGGACACTTCTCATTCTTCTGGCTAAAGGGAGACTTTGGAATTTACAGAGTGTGTCAGGTAATTGTTGCCCGACTTTGCTGATCTTTTTTTCCTGTATGCAGTATGCACCAGTGGCATGTGGCGGTCCTCTGTAAAAAAAAAAAAAAAAAAAAAGTTTAAGGCCAAATGTAAACTGGTTTTAGTTAAATTGATTTAGTCTGAAACCATTAGTTTGAGTGGTTTGAAATGGTTTTAGTTGAATAAAGAAATTAATACTTTTATTTCAGCAAGTAGACATTTAAATTGATCAAAAGTACCTGTTTTAACTGTCTAAAATAACTGTTTTTAACATTTATAATAATAATAATAAATGTTTTCTGAGCAGCAAATCATCATATCAGAATGATTTCTGAAGGATCATGACACAGTAATGATGCTGGAAATTCAGCTTTGCATCATAAATTACATTTTAAAATATATTAAAATAGAAAAGAATTATTTTAATTTATAATAATGATATTTTACTGTACTTTTGATCAAAGGCGGCCTTGGTGAGCATAAGAGACTTATTTCAAAAACATCAAAAAAATCTGACCAATCCCAAACTTTCGAACAGTAGGGTATATATTAACATACTATTCATTAATGCTATATTATAGTTTTGTTGACTTTCTGTTATTGTGCAATGTAGAAAAAATGTTGTTTTAAAGTAGATGTGACCAAACTTATTAATCAGTGAACATGCTAATAGTAATGCATTATTGTACAGTATGATATCCAGTATGCACAGTATGCATATCCTGTGATATCTGTCTACTCATCGTGCCCAGAGCTATACTTAAAAAAACGAGGCAATCACACTTTTGCAATTTGCAGGTCCAGTCTACCCCTTCACATCAGATTAGCTCCCTTTATTTCTGCCTTCAAATCTGCTCTAAAGACATATTTATTCTCTTTGGCTTTCAATAATCCTTGATCATAGGCTTCATTTATTGTTTTACTATTGTTGTGTGTTCCTGTTTCTATTTCTTAGTTTTATTCTTTTCTGTACAGCACTTTGGTCAGCCTTGGTTGTTTTTAAATGTGATTTTTAAATTGTTTTTAAATGTGGTTTATAAATAAAAATTGAATTGTAATATTGTATTGATTATACATAATGAGTCCTTTCTTTTTGTCTTTTAGGTTCTCTTCAGGCTTAACTTTCTTGTGGTGGTGCTGTGTCTGGTTATGGACAGGCCTTATCAGTTCTATTACTTTGTGCCGCTCGTCACCTTTTGGTTTGCAGTTATTTATGCCACAATGGCATTATGGCCACAGATTCTTCAGAAGCAAGCCAATGGTAAGTCATATTACAGTGTTTGCATTTATTCAGTACTCTCTGAATTTTGATTTTATATATTAAGCCTTGAAATATTGTTTTCTCTTTTTTTTCCCTCGATTACGTACAGGTAGTGCATTTTGGAATCTGGCAGTCTTGTTGAAACTTCTGGGTTTGCTTCTTTTCATCTGCTTCTTTGCGTACTCACAAGTGAGTTTCTCTCTTACAGTAAGACTGTTAGACACTATTGATATACATTTTTGGTTACACTTTATTTCGATAGTCCACTTTAGACATTCTACCAACTATAAGTACCTTTGCATTAACATGTCGACCAACTTGCATTAGAGTATTAGTAGACTGTTTGGTTAGGGTTAGGAGAATAAGTTGACTTGCTTGCAAAACTACTTCAAAGCCCCTTTCACACAGCGCGATGATCCCGGCAAATTGCCAGAACGCCTTCTGCGTGAACGCAAACACGACCTGGGATTGATGCCGGCATCGATGCGGGGTTGGGGATCTAGTAACATTGCCATGTTCAGTCCCGGAACGCGCGCTGTGTGAACAAAAGCTGTAATAATGCCGTGTCGTAGTGATGACGCTGAAGCCGGGATCAATCGCCAGCTAGTGAAACGGTACGTAATGTGCAAGTTTATGATCGAATCAGAGAAAAAAATGCACAAGCGTGGTTTCTCGAGAGAGAGAAATTGCAGCTCATAAGCAAACTTTGCTTATGGAAAATCACTGGCAGTGTGAATGAACCAAAATCGAACTCGGGTCAAATCCCGGGTCACTTTATCCGTGTATTTTCCGGAATCTCTGTGTGAAAGGAGCTCTAGTCAGTAAAATGTCTGTTGGGGAGCATCAAAATAAAGTGTTAGCAGATCTCAAGCAGACAGTCTCTAATGACTGCTAGTTGACATATAGTTGCAAAGTTACTTATAGTGAGTAGAATGTCTAAAGTGGACCATCAAAATAAATGAGAGCATCTAAATCTTTTGCGTTTGTTGCAGGAACTCTTTGAGAGTGTTTTCTCTGTTTGGCCTGTTTCAAAGCTCTTTGAACTGCAAGGTAGCATCCATGAGTGGTGGTTCAGGTGGAAACTTGATCGATTTGTACGTAAAATACTTTCATTTGAACGAATAAGACCTGTAAAACATTTTCTCAAATTCACATCTTGAAGTAATGGATGTTTTCTGCTCTTTTGGATGCTAGGCTGTGATCAACGGGATGCTCTTTGCCTTCATATACCTGCTGCTTCAGAAATGTCAGCTGCTGTCTGAAGGCAAAGGAGAGCCTCTCTTCTCCAACAAGATTTCCAACTGTCTGCTCTTCATCTCTGTGGTTTCCTTTTTGGTAAGGCTTATTCCGTCTCCTTTCGAGACACTTAAATGGTCATCTGATTCCTTCACAATGGATTCTTTTGTTTACAGACATACTCCATTTGGGCCAGTGGGTGCAAAAACAAGTCTGAGTGTAATGAGATGCATCCATACATTTCTGTTGTCCAGGCAAGTACCCATCCCACTATGTGCTCTTTTATAATGTTGTTCTCGTACACAGCTTTAACCAACACTTGAAAAGAGAAGTAAACTGTTCTTCTCTGTTCGTGGCCACACTAACCTTTATCACAGTTGATACGCACAGTCAGATGGTTTTTGTGGGAACTAAAATAATGGATCCATTTCAAAAGGCTTTTTGTTTCGTTGTGTTGTGCCTGTGAGGCTGCTGACTTTTTATCACTGTGCTTTTTCTGCCCACAGATTCTGGCTTTCATTTTGATCCGGAATATTCCTGGTTATGCTCGCTCTTTGTACAGCTCATTCTTTGCATGGTTTGGAAAGATCTCCCTAGAGGTGAGAGTGCAAGCTTCGCTGCAAACAAACATTTAAAAGTCATACTGATGATATTTTCGGCATGCAGTTGATTAGGACGGACAATTCCAACTTGTGACTCTTTCAGTATAAAATGAACAGGGAATGCATTTACAGTAATATCTGATGGAAGTCCAGTAGGCCGGCAGGCACCAATTATGTTGAATAAAATATGCTGGAAATAAACTATTCTAACGTTTTGAATGTTTAGCCGTAATACATAAGTGTTAAAGGTGAACTAAGTAACTTTTTTACCTTAACTGAACAGCTGCGGAGTCATTGGAATGGTTATAATACTTATTTCGGGTTGAATGGTGGTCGTTTCGCACCCCCCTGGTGCCCGTGAGCGGAAAATACGCACTTGCAACTTTGGGGCGGCGGGCCGCTGGCCGCCGCATCAGGAAGTATCGCGTGATATCAGGTCTCGCGATGTAAACAACTGCTTTACGGCCAAAATAAATCTGCTAAAATGCTGTCATTATTGCGCTCCCTCACACTGTTCGAACCCGAATGAAGAAGACGTTTTAAAGAATATCCCATCTGCTTTGATGTCGTTGATCTGCTAGCCTCTGGTGTCTGAGAATCACCAACGAGTTTTTACAACAGTGTTGTCAAATATCTATTCCGAAGCTGTGGGGGGAGCTCTAGAGAGAAACCTGCGAGCAAAAAGCGAGAATACAGCGTAGAAATCCCGAAGCTACTGAGCCCTGCTTTAAGGTGCAGTCGCATTTACAGTTGTTTGGCGAAATTTCGGGGACGAAATCCAGTCAGAAGGAATCCACTCAATCCGTAACATCACATGCGGTCAAAAGATTTCCCAACACATCTTTTTTTGTGATCAAGTTGTTTGCTCTGTTGGCAAACGTAAAAAAAGATGAACACAAATGCACCAGGGTTCGATGGAATTAAGCTGAGTATGAAACCGGAACCAACACCAGGGCACCAGGAACAATCGTGCTCGGATTCGGACCTGTGAGAGCCATTTTGCATGCACTTTAGAAGGATGAGGACTTGTGCTGGAATTGATACGGTAAAACTGTATCACTGGGAATCAAGTACTGAGGAAGCCTCTGGAGCTGAAATTCAGGAATGGAAATGGGAGTTTTGTTTCCGACACGTGCTGTAAATGCTAGACCAGTTATGACAGACCGGGCCATCTGACCAATCAGAGCAGAGTATAGAAAGGAGGTGATGAAAGTCGACTGTTGTCGCCTCGCTTCGCCTGCGTCTGGGCAGAAACGCTGTGCTTGAACACACTGAAAGGACTACAGCCGACTGTCAGCTAGCATGCGCGTTCTGCGCCTGCGTGTAAAGGAGATGTCTGTTTATTTCTGCTGATATATTTCTCTATATTCCTCATTAAAAAAGGGAAATCGACACTTCAGGCTGCAGAGACACTAACCGTAAACAAAGTAGTGCTTGCTTACCGTTTTGAATATCAATCATGCTGATCGCTTTATTCCACTCGGCTCATGTTATTATTAAAATAATATATATGTATGTGTGCAGATTGAATCTTTGATTGTACAGTTTCAGACACAGTTAGAAAAGAGGTGATGTGCAATGTGTATTATGAGAAAAATTACGTTTTTTATTATTTTTTTTGTCCTTGGATGCATGTAAACCTGTTGTAGGAGACCTCCAAAACAAAACCAGGAACCTTTAAAATAGCTTAATAGAGGCACTTTAACAAACTCATTTATTGCAACCATTCTAACATGCTTCTTGTCTTCCCACCAGCTCTTCATTTGCCAGTATCATATTTGGCTGGCAGCGGACACCAAGGGCATCCTGGTCCTCATTCCAGGAAACCCCAGCTTAAACATCATCGTCAGCACATTCATCTTTGTCTGTGTAGCTCATGAGATCTCCCAGATCACCAATGACTTGGCCCAGGTGGCCATTCCTAAAGAGAGTGGGACTCTACTGAAGAGACTGCTGGGGGCAGGAGTCTTTCTAGCGCTGGTACTGATACTGTCCCAAAAAGAGTGACACCTCATCCGGTGAGGATCCTAATAGATCTGTGTGTATAAAACAAATAAACTCCACCAGCCAAGGACGGTTTTTTTTCCTACGAGTCGATCTAGGGAATTCTTACGGCACTGATCTGTATACAAAACTCAAGCTGGAATGGAAGCCAAGGACTCTGGAGCAACAGTGATTCGGATGATTAAAGAAGGATTCTTAAGCAGGTTGTTTGCAGTAGACAAATCACACAGACTGTGTGCAGACAAGTCAAGTACACCTGTGCTCCGTCCGCTCTTCTCTCATAGCTTTGAGGTGTGTTTTATGGGCAGTATTTAATAATTTATGTTCATATTTTATACTGGGGGTCTGTGTTTGTGTCTCTTCATTGGTTTCCCCATTCTGTTTTGTACATGATGCCCATGATTGCAAAATGTGAAGGAGTAATACATTCCTGACAGCGCGCCATCGGCTCGTGCACCGAACGTTTCTTTACAAACAATTACTTCAATTCATATTTCACCAGCAGCTTTATCCTTCAGGTGAACAACCTCCAACCTTTGGATTATTGAAACATGAAAATCCATTTATTGCTGTTTTACAACGAACTCAATGGCAGCGGATTCGTTCCGCTTGCAACAATATGTATGCTAGATGTGGAAAATGGGGTGGTGCCACTACTAAGGGAATCCATAAGCACATTCTGCTTCCGTCAGAATGCTTTAATTTCCTGGAGGAACAGCATTTGATGTGAAATGTAAACTTGAACTATTAAGACAAAATCACGTGCTTTGTTCAGGCACATTCAGAACACTACGCATTTGAGCCAGTTATTTGTTCGGTTTTTTACCACATGGGTTTATTCTGTTCATATGAATTCAGCTTGAAGAGATAGTTCACCCAAAAAATGAAAATGTTGTCATTACTCACTCCCCCTAAAGTTGCTCCAAACCTCAATGAGTTTCTTTCTTCTGTTGAACACTAAATAATATATTTTAAAGAATGTTGGTAAGTCAATGGGGTCCATCAACTGTCTGGTTACCAACATTCTTTAAAATATCTTTTGTTTTCAAAAGAAGAAAGAAACTCATATAGGTTAGGAACAACTTACCCTCAAGTAAGGACAAAATGTATTTTTGGGTGAACTATCGCTTTAACGTTAGAGCCAGTTTTGTCTACGATCCACGTGACCTCATTATTTATTGTTTAATGTGCGTCTTCATACCCTCTCCAACTGCTTGAATTGCGGAAACTGAAGCCTGATGTTCTTGTGTAACTTGATGTTTTTTTTTTTTTATATATATATATATTACTACAGTTTAATGATAATGCTGTAAATAGATCCTTCATTATGTGCCATTGAGACAAGGCATATTGTTTGAGGCTGCATTCAGCCTAATAATTTCCATAGTGGCACTTCCTTCTAGTCACAATTTAATATATGTGAATTTAAAAGCAGCTACAAAGTATATTATTATTTTTTTTCATCAGTGAAAATGCATTTTTTCGAAGCAAAGCAAAATTTGTACAGCCTGCCATCAATTTGCACATTCAAACAACTGACCGTAAATGTTTATTTGTCTTTTTCACCTTGTTCATAAAACAAATTATTTGTATAGTTTGCTATAAGTTTTATTTAAAGAAACGGTTTTGTGTGTGTTACAATACAATGTGAAAATATTCATTTAATTTGGAAATGCATTCATCTTATTGTACAGTCAATGTTGATAAATCCCTTCTCAAAAACATTTTCCATTTCTGTTTAAATATCTACACTCGCACACACAAGAACAAACATGAGCCAATCTTATGTAGTGGCAAGTGTATTAGTTTATTTATCAAAACATATTTACTCAAATACTGTAAGAACAAAACGAACAATATCAACCTGTTAAGATCCCATTAAATGTGCCTCCATTAGCGATAGACCAAAGACAACTGGTATTTGGCAAAAAGTGAGTTTGTTCACACGTAAAAAAATGTTGAACATTTGACACCAGTCCATATTTAAAGGTACGTTTTGGCGCTCGAGCGGTTAATAAAACTACATGTGTCGGAGCTACTTCTCTCTGTTTATGTCTATGGCGAATCACGCAGGTACTGGGAAAATCCACAGCGGTTGTCGTCCCACTCCATCTAAAATAGTCTGAATATAAACATTTATTATAGGCGTACCGCCGTGACTCGGGATAAGATAAAAACGCAGTTTGGAAGATGGATTAATGATGCACTCGCTTATTATATCAATTTTGGACCTTTAATGTTGGTTCTATTTTAAAAGTATATTTTTAATGTGCCCATATCAACATCAGTTCTTCTGACACTGAATAATGTTGTTCTTTCGGATATGTGCATGAGGACACAAATCATGGAGCTTGAAGCTACAGCTAGACATGCACATTTGGCAGGATTAAACAGGTACAAACGTGAAGATCACAGGTTTAGAGCTTCGGCCACCTTTCTCTCCTCAGGAATACCATTTACCTACAACGAGAGGAGCATTTCAGAAACACGAAATAGACAGTTTATCTGATTCTTTCTCTTTCTTTTTTTTTTAAACACATGATCGCAGATGCAAAGAGTAATACTTGCCTCTAGCCTCCGAAAAGTCGACATACAATAATTATCTCCTTTGTTAGCATGAGTGAATGAACAGTATGTTAGACAGGAAGAGATTTCACAGACGTCTGATGGCAGTTCATTACGTGGACACTGGGGTTCGCTAGAGACTAAGGGCCAGATTTACTAACAGTTTGCACCCTCTTTTGGCTTTAAAAAACAACAGTCAGGATTTACTAAAGACACAGTGAAAAAATAGCGCTGAAAAGGCATGGACACTGACCTCATTAAATATGCATTTGCAGGAGTTTCCCTTTCAGAGGCAATATTTATGGGAGATGATTTAAATGAACCATGCGACATGATTTACTAAGGTTTATGCCATTATTTAACGCCCAAAAAGCAAGTCTTAAAGGCAGGGTAGGTGATTTGTTCCAGAAACATTTTTTACTATGCTGGTTGAAAATCTCTTCACATCTTGATGCATATGGTCCGAATGCACTGATACAAAGTCCTACCTACCTCTCAACATATGTATTTCCATACCTATGAATCTGCAGCAGTCATGTGGTACAGGTTTGTGCTCTTTAAGTTATGTTCATTGTAACTGTAATATTATGTGCTTTGAGACACGAGGTAGTTTAACGCCGTCTCTCGTGACACTTTGCAAACTGTTTGCGCTCATGTGTTTTGAAGGAGGCGTGACTTTGGAGACGCTCTGAAGGAAGGGTGGGATCTTATGCTTTCAAAGCTAGCTCGCTATTGCTAGCCTCTCTGAAAACTGCCCACCCTTCCTTTAAGCCACTTTGCGCCTGTGTTGTTAGTAGATCACATGCACCTAATTATCATTGGCTCTGTTTGTTTGAAATTGCGACCCTACGTGAATTTGCGCTGCTCTTGATAGGTCGCGTTGGTCAATGTGGAAATGATCCTACTGCTTCTGCTCTTTAATGTGCGCATTGTCAGTAAATCACGCGCAGAACTTTCCACTCCCATCAGCACTTTTATTGGACTGCGGTCACACACTAATTTGACCTGTTTAGTAAATCTGGCCCTAAAGCACCAAAACTGTTAAAAAAAAAGTTAACATCTATATCTGTGCCATCTGGTATCAGGTGCTGTTCGTACCAATGGGATGGAAAGCTTTGGCATCAGTATTAGATTCTTCAACTTACCAGAGATCTGCTGCTGTGGTATTTGGATCTGATTTTGAAGATTTCTGTGAATAAACACAAAGCTTTGGTCAAGATGGGCATCACTAGCACTCTGGGATTCAGAACCAATTTCATTAATAAAAAAAATGGCAGAATGATGTTCAGTTGCATAAAAATGCACAAAAGAGACATTACAATCAGTGTCCAACTCACAAACTAATGGCTCCAACTTCTAAACAAATGAGTTTTACTTCTATAATTCTATTTAATATATTTAATTCTATAAAGTTAAAGCCAGTAATTGGGTTGCATTTATGACTATAAAAAAATGATCTATTACACAGTTGGCAATGGAACTGAATTTCTTTTTCAAAAATATATATTTCATAAAAGCAGAATCATTAATGCAACCGACAAGGAACCAAAACTTCTAGGTCAATCTTGCTGATGATAATACACATATGTTGTTTTGATCAGTTCTAAGCTCTTCAAGTCCTCAGTGAGTTAATACCAGGGCACTGAGTGATTCAAGCGTGTTTTTAAAGATATAAACAGTGGATTACAGCAACCTACTTTCTCAACTCTTCTTAAACCAGATCTGCCATTGCCAAACAAGAATTGTGCCTTACTTTCCCCCCAGAATTAAAGCAAAAGAGCCAGGCTCACGTCTGCGTCTGCATGAGCGGCATGCTGGTGGTCTCGTAGTTGTCGGGGTGGATGGGCGGCACCACCTCTCCGCTCACAGGGTGGAAGACCGGCAGTGTCGAGAGAGGCCACGAGATCTCCCGGTTCTTAGACATGCTGCGAAGCTCCTTAGAAGACTTCTGAATGGAGCTGTGGTGAACCAGCTGAATACTGGGAATGGAGGGAGCAACTCAATTACTATTTGCAGCAAATACATGCACAAAAAGTATAATATAGAATATCTGACATTGCTACGCAACCCGACATTTAACATTTATGTAAACACTGAAGTACTAAGTATAACGCTGGGTTCAGGGTAATAAAACTATTAGCAGCATTTCTGTTAATTGAAATAAAGCTGAAATCAAATCAAATAGAAATATTAGTTGAAAAACGTACGTCAGAAGTGATTCTGACGAAGGGGAATTTTAAACGAAATCTTGCCTTTTAAGTTGAAACACTGAAATTATTAACAGTAAAGAAATAAAAACTAAACCCAAAACTGAGGGGGGAAAACCTAAATAGCAATATTTAAAAATATTATTTTTATTAATATAAATAATAAATATTATTATTAAAAATGTTTAACTAAAATTAACATGAAAACTAAAATATATAAATATAATAGTTCATTCAAAATATTAATATTTAAACTATAATAAAACTAAAATAACACTGGTTGGGTTATTATTTATCAACTTCACAAAGGGCTAATGATGAATATTCATGTCTTTTATCACACTACCTCAATTCCACAGTATGAATTATTTACGATTATAATAAGCTGGCATATATCTCTGTCACTGAAGCAGCTGCCCATTGATGACACCATGGAGACACAGAGGCGATTGTATGAATGAGATGGAAATGAACATGTCACCATGATGGAGGATTTGAGATAACAAAACGTGGGAAAAGGGGGACCTATCCAAAGAAAAGAAATAAAGGAGATCCAAAAAAGGAGAAAGAAAAGGCCAAGACCACAGGAGAGGGAACACTTACTCTGGTGTTTGCATGTTTCTTTTTTCCCTAGAAACAAAACAAAATGACTGAATTAAATTCTAATATTAATAGTTAAAGACAACCACACAAAAGCCAATGGAGAGCGAGTCAGGAGGGGAATGGAGGGGGTGCTGCTGATGATGATGATGATGATGATGATGATCTCCTTCAGGCTGAGCTTTGATGGTGGGTGACATCATCAGGAAACACACTGGGATTGGTTGATCATGTGGACGAAACATCTGTCGGAATGGCTCTAAATACAACAGATGGAACCTTTGGACTGAGTGTGCTTTGGTTAATGATTAAATGGTAAAAAAAAACCTGATGCTTGATGAGGATGGTAAGCTGCTTTTTGGCAGGGATGCGACCCTGTCTTGCCTTTCAGAATTTGGCTGTGCACACTAGAAAGCCCTTGTGATCTTCACTTAATTGATTCAAAAGACGCCATACTGGCTCTACATGGTTTATAATGATCAGAAAGGTATCTATCGTTTAAATGTTGATCATTAAACAGTGGCCACTGAGTACAAGTATTACGTATAAGAGCAGGTTTGTGCTTGCTTGTGTGTGAAAGATTGACTCTGAGGGTTTAGCACAGCGAACTTACAGCCCTTCCCGTCGGCAGCACATGGAGTAGCCGAGGATGATGAAGAGGACCAGGGCGACGGCTGAGGGCACCGCCAGGGTGATCAGGAAGTCAGCGAAATAGTCTTTACTCTTCAGTAACTCAGAAGGCGGGTTGTACTCGCCGATGTCTGGCAGCACACCTGTGCCCGGGTCAGGACGGTTACTGTGCACAGGAACAACCTTAGTGATGTCCACCTTCAAGAGCAGAGACAAACTGGGCTCAGTATAAAAAATGCTTCATGTTGTTACAGAATTAATATATTACGTGTATATTCGTGTACAAGTGTTTCTCCAAAACAGTTGATTTTGAAGCACACACTACCGTCCAAAAGTTTGGGGATGGTGTGATTTTTTTTAAATGTTAATGTGAAAATAAATTGATAAAGTTTTGATAAAGTGAAATATTTTTTATTATTACAATATTTTTAAGTCTTCAGTGTCGTATGATCCTTCAGAAATCATTCTAATATGCTGATTTGGGACTCAAGAAACATTTTTTTATTATTATCAGTGTTGAAAACAGTGCCGTCTAATATTTTTTTGTGGAAACTGTGTTCAATTTTTTTGAGGATTCTTTGATAAATAGAAAGTTAGAAAGAGGAAGAACAGCATTTATTTGAAATAGAAATATTTTGTAACATTAAACATGTATTTACTGTCACTACTGTCACTGTCACTATAAGCAAGTTATAATGTCTTAGAAGCCTATGGAGGAGTGAGACAGGACTCAGATTTAATCAAAAATATCTTAATTTGTGTTCCGAAGATGAACGAAGGTCTTACGGGGTTGGAACAACATGAGGGTGAGGAATTACTGACAGAATTTTCACTTTTGGGTGAACTAACCCTTTAATGCATCCTTGCAAAATAAAATATATATATATATATTTTTTATCTTATTGACCACAAACATTTGAACAGTAATGTAGAAAAATTATGTTTTTGACGTCCAATATTTTTACTTTGCCGTCTAATGTTTGATGCCTCTAACATTAATCTAATGTTTACTTTATCTCTAGGTTGTTAAGAATTACCAAAATGTAATAAATACAATTTGAAACATTTAATCTTTAAATGTGCAATGAGTAATGTTTCCTCAAAGTAGCTAGTTTTAAATGTATTTTATTGTAAATAATTTATAAACTAGAATTAATATAATTAGAATTTTGCTTTAAATATTATAAAAATTATATTATTCAATAATAGTTGAAGTCGTAACTGATTGTTCTGCTATTACATGTAAAAATGTAAATGCTTTGTAATAATGTCTCTCTCAGTAAGTCTGTTAATAGTAAAGTTACTGTTGGCACAAACAGCTAAATGTTTTTTCTTCCAAAAGTTGGATATAAGGTAGAGCTGGTGTAATATGTGAGTTGAGATGATGGAAAAATATAAAAAGTTAAAATAAAATAAAATAAAATAAAATAAAATAAAATAAAATAAAATAAAATAAAATAAAATAAAAATAAATTAAATAAAATTAAATAAAATTAAATTCAAACAAGTGTCCCAGGTATTTTATACATATATAAAAGTGCCTCTAAAAGCAAATGCCATGTTTAAAATAAAATAAAATAAAATGAAATGAAATGAAATCCAAACAATTGTCCCTGGTCTTTTATACATATATAAAAGTGCCTCTAAAAGCAAACGTTTATTTGCACACAACAGTGGATTCTACGTTGGACTGGAGATCTGGCGCTCACCAGAGAGATCTTGCACCAGTCGATGTTGAACTGAGCTCTGAACTTCTTATCGCAGCTGATGACGGGCTCCATCTCCTGACTGCAGCGCAGCTGGTTCTGTGGGGTCTCCACCTCTCGAAGGCATGACGAGAACGGCACGTCTGCTCCCACCATCACGTACACACTGTGAACATCACAGAGGCTTAATGAAGAGCTTTCAAGCACAATGTTCACAAATATTCACTAGAAATCTGACAGTGAATTAACACTCAACATAACCACGACGCACAGAAATAAAGCATAAAGACGACAACAATATGGATACTATACATATTCTGTCTGCCAAGATGAATGTGTTTTCTGCTCTGAGACCTTCTAAAATGCCTTCATCTGGAACATTTTATCTTCTGTAAGGAGTACATGAATATTTGATGAACAACTTATGCTAACGCATGAGGGAATTCCTCTAAAGAAACGTGAACAGAGATGGGCAGCCTTATGTAAATTCCCCACAGTGTTTTTCTGCCTTCTCCAACAGGATGTTCTCTTTTTCATGGGTTTTTCTCAAGAACGTTACATCTCATATTTGTTGATATATATCACAATATGCTCAAGTTCTGTGCCAATAAGCTGTTTCTTCATGTGTGATGTTGCTGTCTGAACATGAAAAAGGTCTGCAAAGTTACAAAGGCCGTCCAAAGGGTTTATTCTCTATATCAGTACATACTGTTTTCTGAACTCCCTGAAACGCCTCCATTGTAGTCTTGAGTTTTCTTCCGGGAACGAACACGTCACAATATTCCTCATTTAAATAATTCCCGCACAAGGCATATGCAAAATAAAGGGGGTGAGGCCTGGATGAGTTAGCAATGTGTTGAAACTCCTAGTTATGGTAAGGGGGCGTGACATTTCCCCAGACACGCTCGAAGTGGTTGACCAATCACAACACACTGGTCCAGCCGACCAATCAGAGCACATTGTGCTTTTCAGAAGGAGGGGCTTTATAGAGACAGGAACTAAACAGAGTGTTACAGACAAACTGGGAAGAGATGTGCTGCAACAATGTCAAAAATGTGAAAAATAAGGACATTTTTTGAACATTCAAGCATGAAAACCTATTCTAGTAGGGCATAATGTCCCATTTAGTGTACAGTAATATTTACGTCTTACCCCTCTTTCAGGTCATTGATGGGTAAAGGCACTCGTCCTCCCCGGTCCAGCGCTGAAGTGATGTTGATGGCATTAAGTCTCTCCGGCTGCCACACGTTCTTGACAGCACCGAGAAAATCTCCCAGCACCTCACTGGCCAACATCTCCTCAACGTTCATGTTCTTGATGAAGAACTCGGCCTGATAGGGCAAGGGAAACTCTGCAAGAGAGGAAAGATATGAGCACATCTTCCTGTATGCAATTACAAGTAATACCAAGCTAGGTTACATAACAGTTGGATAATAAGTTGGCTGTCATTTTGAAGTGTCTCTTTCTGGACGAGATGGCAGATGGTGGGCTGCGTCACAGTGAGGTCACATCTGCACTGAAACAGTTGCTCAGCTTAAGGCTAAACACAGATAGTAAACTGAACTGGAATTTCAGAGAATTCAATGTCAAATATAATGTGGTGAATATAAACCAGCTGCTAAAACATACAAACAAATGACGCTATCAGCTGTAGACCTGTCGCGATTACTGATGAATCATCTGATCGTGGTTATTCGCTTTGAGATAAAGGCAATAATTACGCAGTGTAAATTTCAATCTCATTTAGTCAAAGAATATAACAAAATGTGTGTAAAGTACACAAAGATAGTCAAAGGTCTTCCTTCATACGAAATGAAGGTTTGTGGGTTTAATCAGACTGCATTACAACGTATTATAATTAATTATATACATATATTTATTTTCACAAACCATATGGGCCTATTTTATTATAATTTTATTATTATAGGCAATTCCGAGTGAAAAATTGCATATTAGGCTAACATATTAATTGACTTAAATTAAATGGTTAATCACAAATATTTGAATGACAATTAATTTTTTTAATTTAAAATATCGTCTGTTTTTATAAAACTTTTATGACTAATAACAGTAATATTAAAATAACTTTAAATTAATGGGTCTCAAGCATATGCACTAATTTGTGCGTGACATCTGCGTACCAACGTCTTCACAAAGAAATGATGATTCACCAAAAACGTTCATACTAAAATTTAGTCTAAATTACGAAAAAATATAGGAACACGTACGCAATAAGCACTTACACTGTGTGGCCTGTTGAAAAGTTAATCTCATCATGACTATATTACATTATATTCAATAAATGAAAAAATCATACATCTTATATATTTAATCATGTACAGTGCAAGTAATAGTTTCAGCTCCGAGGCTGCTCTGAATAAAGCATCAGATATACGCGTATGCCCTGCTGGCTAGTCAGAGGTCTGTAATCTGTGTTGGTATAAAAGGTGTTTATTGTGTTTGAACTGGTTTTGAGAATGGCACACTTGGCATTGTCTGCAGAGAGAGACGAAAGACTGTAAAGGAAAGGTTGTGCAGAAAGCCCAACCAAAGGAGATGGTTTGGGCGTGTTTTATGCAAATGATTAACCTCAAGCACACGGACAATCATTTAAAATACTCTAAATTCACTAACATTAGAAAGACGTTAAGAACAAATTCATGTGGGAACGCACGTGCTGTGAATTAGCCGGAGATTTTTCATGAGAAGTTCTCCTGTGCGTACAAATACTAAATAATCCACGCAATTATTAGTGAATAAGACCCTAAGTCTGGCTGGTTTATTCTTACACAAACACATGTTTTCCATACTTCAGGATTAAGGTTTTCAGTCAAACAATAGAGTCTTTCTTTGAACATATGGCTGTATGTTATAATGAGATTTGCTAAATCAAAACTGTTCTTGGATCTCACCTTCTGTAGACATGATGTTTATGACCAAGTTGTGCCTGGCAGTTTCAAAAGTGCGTTTATTATACGCTGTAATCTGCAACACACAAGAGGGAAAGTTTAAGCCCGGCTCAGGACAGCTTTACATTCATACCATGCAGAGGATGTCAGAACCAGATGCAAACACACAGTTTCTCAAGGGTACAGAAGAATAACGAAGCCAAATCCTTACATGAATCTAAAGCCTCAACAATGCACAAAGAGGAGATAAGCATTCTTATGCATACAAATTCAACTTTGCCCTGTTACTTTCTATTTTCCTAGAAAAAAAGATTGAATTACTATACACTTAAACAAAACAGGGCCGTAACCGCCGTAGACACTGAACTCACCCCAATAATTAGAAATGGTCAAATCCCCCCCAATATTTGATATTCTCTACACACTTCTCTGTTAGTTGTTTTAGGATGAATAAAAGTTAAATTTTTAGAGGTCTACAGCGAACATCAGTGTCAAAATGATTGAGATGGCCAATCAAATCAAAGAAGGCAGGCATTACAATTCACAGAAGGCGAGTGTGAATTTTGATGCGAAGCTTTAGTTTTAACGGAGGACAAAACAAGATATAAGTAGCTAAATATGTATTATTTAACATGGTAGAAATGTTGTCTGACAGTAATATCAAGTGATGCAAACTACTCTCTTTTTTAATCAAATCAGCGTTTTAATTTGAAAAATCATTTACGTGATTGCATGTGATGCATAAAACGTGCATGTGAAACGTTTTGAGTTTCCGACACGTTAAACACAATTAAGTGTCATTTTTTTAAGACATTTTGATCGATTTAATGCATCCTTGTTTAATAAAATTATACTTTTCTTTCCAAGACAAACCTTACTGTCTTTCGAACAGCAGTGTATATGATGTACACATGTAAGTCTACACATGATAACACACCTCGATGATGGTCGGCTTGCCCACATGCTCAGCTGTTGGAGAGCCATAGAGGACTCCATCACTATGCGAGGTTCTCTGAATGTACCGCAACCATCCAGGCCTGTCTGGATAGCCTTTAAGGTTAGTGTTAAACGTGATGGGGTCGTTACTCGAATCACCTGAAATGGAAAAGTTATTTTCAGAAGTCTTTACTTAAGCAACTAGGTATGAAAGGTTGTGCTTTTACAAAAAGGATGCTGCAAAACAAAACTATTACTGAGACAAATGTTCATTATATTTGTTCTGTGTAATGTTTCCTTAGAAGATATAGGCCCTCAGACCCTGACGTGTCAACTAAGATTAATATGTTTGATGTGCAGTGATATACAAAGTGCAACGTGAACAGGTGTTTCATAAAAATGAATATAGTGAAAGATTTATTCTGTATAGGCATGTTATTGAGTAAGTAGTGGAGTAAGTGTACCTGCTTTCGGATACGGTGGGAACTCCCCTTTAAAGTGTTCTCTCTCTAGCACATGAACGAA
This sequence comes from Rutilus rutilus, assembly GCF_951802725.1. Classification (NCBI taxonomy): domain Eukaryota; kingdom Metazoa; phylum Chordata; class Actinopteri; order Cypriniformes; family Leuciscidae; genus Rutilus; species Rutilus rutilus. The sequence continues at coordinate 4,809,089 of NC_140216.1, read as the reverse complement.
AAGCACTCCGGCAGAAGGATAAACGTTGCGGTCGGCGTGTGACTTAGAGAGGATGGTGACCACTGGTGCAGAAAGAAAGGATAAAAGAGTTATTAAGAGCAATGTGATGTGGCAGACAAAATTCCCTCACTGCACACACTAAAGGATCTGCAAATACAATAAAGAAATAGCTATTATATATATATATGTGTGTGTGTGTGTGTGTGTGTGTGTGTGTGTATACGTTACCTTCAAAAGTTTGGAATAATAATTTTGGGTAACATTTTTTTTAAAGAATTTAACACTCATTAAGGACACATTAAATTGATCAAAAATGTATGATACAAAATATTTTTATTTCGTTCTTTTAACTTTTTATTCATCAAAGGATCCTGGAGAAAATTTATCGTGGTTTCCACAAAAATATTAATCAGCACAACTTTTTTCAACATTGATAATAATAATAAATGTTTCTTGAGCAGCAAATCAGCATATTAGAATGATTTCTGAAAGATCATGTGACACTGAGTGATTCAGCTTTGCATCACAGGAATACATTACTTTTTATAATATTTTCAAATACAAAACAGCTATTTTAAATTGCAATATTTATATTTCACAATATTACTGTTTTTATCAAATAAATGCAGCCATGGTGAGCATAAGAGACTTTTTCAAAAAACAATAAAAATATTATCAACTCCAAACTTTTGAATGGTTTATAAAAACCTTAATTATGAAAATAACATTGTCATATTAACTTAAAAAAAAAAAAAAAAGATTTTGTTGTTTCATAATAAATGATTTGATGTTTTAAGACAAACACAGACATAACAGATGTTACAATTTATTAGATTATGTTACATATTATTTAGAGCTTAATAATGTACACTGTCTATTTTAACTTGCATTTATTTTTAATACATTTATGTAACAGGGGTGTGTTTCTTTCTTCTAAAAACCATGTGGGAGTGTGTGAGAATGTGTTATGTGAGCGAGTGGGTGAGCGTGTCTTGGGCATTAGGCCATGGAGTCTCATTGGCTGGTGGACAGTAGTACAGTGTATCGCAATCTCTGAACACTCCACGCTCAATGCAACTCTCACACGCCATTCCCCACCTCTCGCTTTGCACAACTAACTCTTTTCTCTGGCGCAACACACACTATTATTTAAGAGGAAAGAGATTGTTTTTTCCCCCATCAGTTTATAATAGATACTGGAGAGATGGTTGTCAGTGTCTCTTTCTTTTCTCACTTTGAGTCAGCTGGGAGGAAGCTGGTTTTGAATCTCTGCTACACTGGGAGAAAGCAACTACAGAAACGCTAGATTTCGTCACGCTTTCAAACACAAAACAGCTCCTAGTACATCACTCGAGGCCGACCGTGTGCTTACACCGAGGCTGCAAACTCGCTCAAACACATTAAGCTGATCAGAACAGCACAAACCAAGAGTGATCTCAAGACATCTGGAAGCATAAATGGGTTACACAAACAGAGCTGACAAAAATATGAACACATTAAGATAAAATAATCTTTTGATACGTCAACAAACAAACTAAACTGCTGGTCCTGTGGATTAGAACCAGCCTACATCGTTAATTCATCATTCAACATGTTTAATGCCTATAAGAGTATATAATGCACATCAAATATTTGTTATATATATTTACATAAAGGATATACAGTTAATATTTGTATTAACATTTTATTTAAATTTGTATTTTTTTTTTTTTATATAATAAATGTAATATTATAAAATAAATGTAAATTACTGATGCAATGCAGACAGTGCATGCAAATAAACAACACTCTCGGCAAGCACAATTCATTCTTAGTGAGTTCCGAAATGATGTCTATCAATAAAGGCCTGTTTACACTAACACAAATTAAACAGAGCCTCAAACATTTAATTTGAATGAACGGCTGTTAATGGATCATTTCAGACACAAATATTCACATGCCGTCAATGCAACAGATTTTTTTAAGGACAGGTGTTCAGAAGAAAACTGGGCAAATTCAGAGTTCTGGTCACACACCCAGAGTTGTGACATAAAACTGCGATCACAAACAAACTGTTTTGTTAAGCGACAGTGAACAGCAGAGGAAGAATCCAGAACCGGCTCTCTTGTCTCTGTACTCTTGTATTTGGTATTTTATATATATATCGTCGACGACGAGACGACTCGACCCTGGCGATATGTTTATGCCCTAAATTAATACATGATTAACTAACTGTATTTTTCTATGTACATTTCTGAAATGCACTTTTCTGTAAAGCTGTTTTGAAACAATATGTATTGTGAAAAGCGCTATACAAATAAATTTGAATTGAATTGAATATACACTGTAATAAATAGGGGTACAGTAGGAGTCCATTTCTGTCCCCCAAGGTACAATCTACACTAACGTACCACATAGGGCTTATTATTGGACCTCAAGGTACATATATGTACCTTTTTGAGGGTCAAAAAGCATTAAAAGGTACATATAAAGGTTAAGGTACAATATTGTACCCTTGAGGGTACAGCCCCAGTGACAAGCCATTGTACCCCTAAAGGTACAATTATGTACTTTATTTTCTGAGAGTGTATATATATATATATATATATATATATATAACAGTGTTGTGATTCAGGTGACCTGAGTTCACGGACCTTTCCCGATCCCATCCCCTTCTTTCTCTTCATCCTTCGCTTCCTGTCTACATACTGTCCTATCATAATTAAAAAAAAGGCATAAACGGCAACAAAAAAAATACAAAAATTAAAACAGTGAATCCAAAATCGTCCAACTTAAAATAGTGTTTAAGCAAATTGTCAAACGCCGACTGATGCCACGAATCACCAGATTACAGCACATCCCTTCTCAGACATTCACGATCTTACAAATGCCAACTGAACATGTTCAGTCGGTGAATACAAGTGCCAATAAAGGCCAACAGACACCGACAGACACACTGATCAAAACCCAACAAAGTGTCTGTTGCCATTGGTTGGCGTCTGTCGGTGCGTTGTGAATTGGCCTTTTGACTTCCTTTCTTCTTCATGAGAAGTGGGTGTCTGAAACAGAAAGTTGTGCAGAGCTTTGTGTCATGGCGTAACCTGGTATTTCTGCTTTTCTTGGCAGTAAGCAGTTTTTAAGCATGCAATAACATGACAAAATTGAAGCATGCAATAACATGGCAATAGATTGAAAATCTAACCGATTTTTTGCTTCGTACATTAAGCCCTCGGCCTTAAGACTACGCAACGATCTCTGTTAATGTGCAGATATCACAGAAATCCACACTTAATGCAAACACTGTTATGGGCTTTCTGAACAGCTGTGTCTTTACTAATGCTTTTCTCCATGGCGGGAGTATTGATCTGTTTCTGTGGTGTTGATAGCTGTGGTTTTGTACGTATGCACAGATGCAAGCTTTGAATAATTGGAGTGCCAGATGGTTTATTCTGTCACCCTGTGGGCGACCTTAGCCCAGAGCCTGATATAAACCCGACAGAGACAAAACCACATCCCAGACCCTCTGAAATGATTCGAATACTATGTGAACTCAAGGAAAACTGAAGGTGATGCACAACACTATATTCTAATAGATCAACCATTAATGGTTAATGGCAAACTTTGCGACACTAAGTAATGGCACATGCGCAAACTCACACAAATCACTGACGGGCCCTTTAGTAGAAATGGCTAATCCTGGTTTATGATTTTATGGGCCGACCTTGTGAAGATATTCATCATGTGCCAACTGAGAAAAGACATTTTCTCTTTCGCTCCCTCCCTTTTCGTGACACAGCCGGGGATGTCCTACTGAACTGTCGAATCAGCTCTGTGCTGACTTCTCTTTTCAGGTCAAGAGGAATTCATGCACTTCACGATTCATAGGGAAGAAAAAAAACAGTGCAGACTACTTGCAGGATTGTGAAGACGTCAAACTGTTCAAAGTACTGGTCAATGGAAGTCAATGCTATGCACAAAACTGGGTCAGCCTGTCAAGACTAAGCTGTAGCCGGGAACACACTCATGGTGAAGTGAAATAACGCTTTTCTCAAGCCGTCCATTTATCAGGTAATGCTGATTTTCATTTTGATACATTTGAAGAAGGGAACACATTCATTTATAATGCTAAATGTATTACGCAGATCAAACAATTTATGTCAAACTGTAAAGCAAACATGTAATATATTAGAGGCTGCATCACTGCATGTTATAGCCTAATATACAAGTAGTTTTGTTAAAGAAGTAGTTCTTCCCCCTCCTATTTCAAAAGAGTCAAGGGGAAGGTGAATTAAACAGGTTGGTGATTCAACAGGGTGGCAGGTGTTAAGCCCAAAAAGCTTTGCACAGTAAAGTGCTGTGCGTGTGTTACGATCACTTCAAACACGTCGGCTTTGTCTCAAAAACCTAGTGAGCTGCCTACCTAGTCAGCCTTTTGAACATCACAGGAACATGTCTCATTTTGGCTGTCCGGCTTAAGCGTTCCTATGAAGCCCAAAGCTTCTGTATTGGTATTTCGTAAACAAATCAGAGTTTTAAATGAATCTTTAAAGTGAACAAACCCAACCGTTGGGTTTAAAAAAATCATTAAAAAAATGCAAACCAACAATTGGGTTTGTCCATATTTGACCCAAACATGGGTTGAAACAACCCAGCATTTTTTAGAATAAGTCTTTCCAATTCACTTGACTCATTTTTTATTCACCTACGATTACAGTTGTTATTTTTCTTGATTAAAGTAATTCACAACAGTTGACAAAATTGATAAAACGATAGATTTGCTTTGTTATTTTCTAGGGTCTCCTAGTCGATTTTAAACATTAATCACCTGCAGAGAAGGCCACTAAATGAATCAGTGAATCAATTCAAAAGATTCGAATCACTGGAATGAATCACGTTCCCCAGCACTACTAGACAGGCAGCATACCAGTTTTTGAAACACATCCAATCTTTCCAATCACTCACCGCCAGTCTGAAACACAGATCTCTGTTTGGAGCCGATTAAAGCCAGGGTTTGGCCGTCTATGCCACTGGCAGAACGAACAATTGCGGCTTTTACAACGGACAAAGAGGAATAATAGATATGAAAATGTCATAAAACAATTTACTATGAAAAACGTTGTCGTTATTTTACAAGAAGCATATGAACCAATATATGTGGTTTGCAATTAGGACCAGTATAATACCAAACTGAATGTATTAAATAATATATTACAGGTGGAATTCGCGATATTAACGTCAACTACACGCTGATATAGGCTACCATATCTGAATGATCGGTTAACTGTCAGTCGGTTTATTCATATGGTGTAGCAGGAGAGCTATTCCGTTAGCCAGCGAGCTAGCTCTCATCCAACGGAAAAGAACTAGTATTTCTCCCAGTGTCGTCGTCTCGAGTCTATATACGTACCCACTATGAGCCCCACGAAAATGCCGACCGAGGCCATCGTTCAGTGTCCGCAGTGGCTCTTAACAGCACACATTTGAGGAATCGCTGGTGGTCCTCGGGATCTGCCTGTGACAGCCATAAGCATCACCATCATCATCCTCCTCCGCTGCTCGGATTCCTCCCACTCACTGAGGCTGATGGGCGCTGGTTGGCTGAAAACATCTGGCGCAGATGCTGGAAAAAATATATAATCACAAGCTATATTTACAGGGGGACCCGGTTAGGACGGGATGGAAAACATATGTAGCACATACCATACAGTTAATTAAAAAAAAAAAATGTTTTTTAATGCAAATCGAATTGCGTAAGCATATGCTTTTTTTAGGATAGCTATGTTAAATGTAGGCTATTAAATGTTTAATTTAGCCTAAATAATATCTACCCAACTATAGCTCCTACATTCAGTAAAATTGACGAAGAAACTATGCTTATATTATTTGGTAACACTTTATTTGAATGTGTCCTTACACATGTTACATAGTAATAACTAGTCATAATTACATGCCTAAACACCAAACCCTAATCCTACCTTAACCCTATAGTAAGTAAGCTACATGTAGTTAATTACTATTACTCAGTAGCCTACTTAAATGTATAATTACACTGTAACGGGGACACATTAAAATAAAGGGTAACCAATTATTTTGTCAATTCGATCAAATACATTTGCTTTGGGAGGATTCAAGTTGTTATCTATCTCATTTTATAAAATTATTGAACCTATTGTTCATTTCTTTGTTTTGCATTGAAATTTTTTATTCCACAATAACACATTTCTCAACACTTTGCTAAGATTTGAAGTCTTGGTAACACTCTATTTTAAGGTGACGTAGTTACACGTTACTATGTACTTACTTACTATAGTAAATTATGCATAATTAAGTAAATAACCCTAAGTACATGTAATTAATACAATGTACAATGTAACTACGTCACCTTAAAATGAAGTGAAAATTAAGTCTTTCTTAATGAGATTTCCCTTACTGTAAAATCGTTAAAATGTACAAATAATAAAATTAATAAATTAAGTACTTGATCTTATCTTTCTTACTGATTTAGGTGTCCTTTGTTTACCTGTTTGTATTTCCCCCTTTCTTTCCTTTTACATTTTTGCAATTAAAAAAATATTAAAATAAAAACAATAGTCATTATATTATACAATTTTAAATTGGCTGAAAAGTAAAATGAGCTTATCATTGCAGATTGTGACTTTAACTAAAGTGCATTTTATTATTTTTGAATTGGTGATCTCCTAAATATAATAAGTGCTGTAAATGAAGCAATGACAGAAACACAACCTCTCTCTGAGGATAATGCACAGGAGGCTCCTCCCTCCCTCCCCCATCCATCCATCATGCCCCATAAGCTCTAAAGATGACAATGAGATAAGGTCTATTAAAATGTATTCAACCCCCTGTGGAGAGGCTGAGGACACAGATGGCCATGATGACCACTTGCACTGTGCACAATGCCACACAACTGGACGGTCTATAGTGAGCACCACGAGTGATTCAACAAACCGTCTGTTGGTTTTGTATCAGTTTTTTTTTTTTTTTTTTACCTCATGAGTGCAACCAGGCTGCATCTTGTGTCACCAAGATTTTAGGTTGCTAAGCAACATCTCCAGACAACCTCTCTGACAGGAATACAAGCATGATCAAGTGTTATGCAATACATAGTATAAAAAAATAAAATAAAAAAAAACCTGAGGATGTAACAGAATATTTATATTGTCAATTATACAACACATTCTGCAACAATTTAGCAGTTGCATTAAAATCCTTTCTTTTTTTCTTTTTCTTTTCTTTTTTTTTTTTGGCTAAAGGCAAACAAATAAATTGGGGTTCATGCAACATATGCTTAATGAAACAAACAGGAAGTTAACAAATCCATTTTCACATCACCCTAAATCCATATAAATTAGAAGGTTACATATCCTCCTTCTTTTAATAATTGATTATTTCTAAAATTGTATAATTCACATATTTGTCTCACAAATCACCTATTAATGCCTTTATGCTGCAAAGGCGGCACAGACGCTGATGAAGTGGCATATATAACACAAAAAGTGCATTTACACTACACAGAAGCAGCAAAAATGCATTTACATGGAAATTACAATTGCAATTGTATTGATTGATTATTCTCGTCACCACGTGGCCTTGTATCACTCCAGCACGACCACTGTAGTTAATATTATTCTGCGATATTACTTTCTTTCCTTTGCCAGACTGCAGTTTGCTTGTTCCCCCTCTATACAGATTACTGGACCGAACCATTTGTGAAAATTAAGGTTACACACCTGTCAATTGTCGAAGCTCTCATGACAATAGAACATAGTCGAGAACCCGAATTAGTTGCAGTGAATACATGAAGAAAGACGGAAATTGCTCTGTCTAAACTGATAGTTTGACTCTGAATAGTCTTGTGTATCAACAACACCCCTACTGAGGGAATGGCGGCATCACCCCTCGCCTGCAATGGCGTTGTCTAGCTGTGCGCGCGCGCGCGTGCGTGCGTGTATGTGTGTGTGTGTGTGTGAGTAAAGCCCGGCTTCTATGTCACATTGTGTCAATTGTCTGGTAAGGTCCTGTATGGCAGCTTGATGCCAGTAGCGTTGCTGAATTAAAATGCTTTCCAATGCAATTCCCCTCTAGTTAATGATTTAAAGCGAGGACACATTTATTCCTGTGATAACTAACATTACATTTGAAGGCGTAGGTAAGTGCCTCTTTTGTTTTGGAGCAACAACAAGGGAGTTAAGCAATACTTGTGCCACTTCTGCTTTGTGTTTATGTACGGTGTTTTGCAGATACACTCGCTGGAATGAACTAGGTCTGTATTTTTTGAGTGTTTATGGAGACTGGGTTTGTAGGATGGAGCTGTCAGTGATGCAGGCGATGTGATGTGATGCGCGCACGGGTTGCTCATCATCTTTGAATAGCGCAATTTCGCTATTTTTAGTCGCACTTTTTCCAAATGCATATTTACATCTGCAGTTTCACATTTATTCGCGCTATGCATGTTGTGAGAGTAAATATGGGCTGTTATCTAACCAACAGAAACTGTTTTACATCATGCAGGTTGCTCGCACAGCTCTATTTTGTCCTTGTGTTGGGCTTAAATGTGTATCTGCCTTTTCGTGCTTTTATTGTCGATATTAAATATTAATACGTGAGATGTGGGATTGATTTTAAACACATTCCGTCAGGCTAAAATGCAGCGGCTGTCTGCGGTGTTCACGATGGGTGCTGGATGGCAAATCTAATCTGTGAGTCATATCGAGATCTGCGTCGAAAACACATCGGTGCATCAACAACATCGCGCTGATATTGAGTGCTCCGTCGGCCCTTATGGCAAAGTGATGATCACGCATAATGTGCAAGAACCAGGGCGGTGGACTAGAGCCAATGCAATGGCATCTTCCAGCACCCGAGCCCTTTTCGAGGCGTGTTGTGTTTACAAACTGATGTGCAGCACAGTTGCATTAGAGATGTTGTTTTCATCTGCCCTGCTGCTGCTGTTCAGTAGGCTATTGTAACAACGAATTTGGGTGAACTAACAAAATTTAATTGCTTTATTTAATTGCAAAGTCCAGAGTGGACTTATAAGGTACATGCCCACCTGTGTGGCCAAATAAACCCACTAGACATGTGTCATTTAAATGCATTAGGCGCTTAATTTAAATCGAATTTATTTTCGATGAGTCAGCATGACTTATTAAAGAACTGCTGATCAAACTGGAGTTTTAGTGTCTGAGCAACAATTCATCTCATTTTAAAGTCAATCAATTTCTGACTCTTTCACAGGTCATCATATCAAATCCATATTGCTTTGCCAATGCAGAAAGCTAGTTTCGAGACTAATTTCTAGGCTCTGAGTCTGTAGTCCCTATATTTTTTCCACTGTGTCCCCATAATGAATTGTAAGTGGGTAAAGTGAGTTTATTAGGAACAATAGGGGTCAATGGAGCCATCCCTAATAATCCCACTTGACAAAAAAGTTATTTTTCTGTGATTACGATCACAGACTGATTTTTTTTTTTTGGCTCAAGAAGCTTCTAAAATGTTTTAATTTAATGTGGTTAAATAACTGTAAAATGTGTTTTAGCCTTGGTGAGCAGCATAAGAGACTTCTTTCAAAATCTTTTTTATAATCTTAAATTCCGATTTTTTAATGGTATTTTATGGATAGTATATAAAACAACAACAACTGGGCCTATTTGGTATGTTGGCTTATTAGGGTCACTTCCTTGACAAGTTTCCACTTTTTACAGTATATGATTGTCTGCTGTGCAAAAATAAATAATAATTGCATAATTTGTGAAGAAACAAGCTTCTCATAACATTTTTGTAAATGCTTTCAGGAATCCCCAACAATATGTGATTACACCCAACGAACAACCTGAAGGTATGCTACTGTTTATTTGAGAAGACCTCCATTGTCGAGGCTAAGATGATGAAGACGGAGGCCTCGGCAGAGAGGAATACCCTGAGGAGCGCTTCCCCGCACCGGAACGCCTACAGGGCAGAGTTCCAGGCTCTAAAGAAGGCATTTGACCAACCAAGACAGGATGGAGGCCCCAAAGTCAAGGACCCAGAGGGGATCAGGCAGCCTCGAGGGCGACAATACGGGGCCCACGTCAGTCGCATCAAGAACATGTTCATGCAAATGGGGACTGAGAACATTGGGTCCAACAAACGAGCAAAGGATGAGACCTCCCCACAGAAACTCAGCAAGCCAACAAACTTCATCAACAAGGCGGATGGGTCGGTGGTCCAGTTACAACACGGCAATGGAGAGCGGACTGCTGGTGGCCATCATAAATCAAAGTTCTCCGAAACAAGGAAGCTTTTTGAGCAGAGCTCCAGAGATGCTTCACAGTCACCTGTGTACTCTTATGGCCGAGACAAGAGGGGTTCTCACGAGCATTTGGATGACTGGAGGGGAACGCGTTCAAACAGAGGCAGTACAGACTCTTTGGATAGTCTTTGCTCCAGGACAGAGGCCTCATCTCCCACTGTGAGTCAGCTCAGTGCTGTGTTCGAAAATATAGATCAGCAGGGCTCCGGTGCTACTTTCAGAAGAGGCCAGGGAGGCGGAAGGGGGCTGTATTCTCCAGATGGCTTACAGAGACAGGGGGAGGCCAGCGAGGATGACACCAGTGCTCGACAGTCTCCGTCAAGTGGTTTTTACAGGACGCGAGTGGGTAGCAAGCACAATATGCCAGTTTCTTCATCTTCAGAAGATCTTCTCAGTCCTAGTCCTCTGTCTGAGGCCGTGGACCAAGTGAAACACGACGAGAAGAAGCCCCAGGAGACCCCCGAGGTGGTTGATGGATCCATTGAACTGAAACCAAAAGATGAGGTAAACTCAACCAAGGTCGTGGACAATTCTTCAGCTGCGGCTCAAGTCAATGACGCTGCAGGAAATTCACATGAGTCTACAACTACCAGGGTCCACGAGGACACAGACGGTCATGTGAAAGAGGAGTCTAGCTGGATTACAGAGGATCAAATTGAAGAACACAATGAGGAATATTGCGGCAATGAGAGAGTTATTTTCACTGCCGATGGAGATGCTTGCTACCAGGGCTGGGGGGAGAGCTGCACAGACTTAGAGGATGACCTGTACGATGATGACCTTTCCTATGACCCAGGACCAGAGATTACGGAGATTCCCGGTCTTCCAGAGGAGGTCAAGGAGGATATTCCACAAAAACGGAAAATTCAGTTCAGCTCTGCACCCATAAAAGTAAGTTTATTGATAGTCTTTTGCATGTTTATAGGTCAATGATGTGAATACATTACATACAAAAAATACAATTCGTAATGCATTGACTTATTTTAATACCTCTTGATGACCAACTCACCCAAAAATGAAAATTCCGTCATTAATTACTCACACTCTTGTCGTTCCAAACCCATAAGACTTTAAAGACTATCTCCGAAACACAAATTAAGATATTTAATGAAGTCTGAGAGATTTCTATCCCTCCATTTACAGTCCACGCAACTACTTTCAAAAAGCTGTTTGTCACAACATCAGTTGTGGTAAACAGAAGCTCAGTCATGCTTACTTGACGTGCGCGAACCAATGAGGTTCATTCTCTGAAAATTTGGACTAAACCGCTCAATGCATATTAGTTTTAAGATCTGAAGCGTCAAAGTGGTAGTTGCGTAGCTGTCAACGGAGGGACAGAAATCTCTCAGATTTCATCAAAAAGATCTTTATTTGTGTTTCGAAGATGAACAAAAGTCTTCCAGGTTTGTAACGACATGAGGGTGAGTAAATTATGAAAATGTTTACATTTTTGGGTGGACTAACCCTTTAATATACACTTAACAGTATATAACCAACATGAATACAAAGAGTTTCATGGACACTCTTAAATGTCATTGACCCTAGTTTATATTTTGTAAATCTATTTGTGTATGTTTTGATTTTTTTAAATGGACTTAGAGATGACCACCATCATGCTATTGAGTTCCTGTTGTTCATCTCATCTGAAAGCATAGTCATAATTTAATCTATAGAGGCCATTAATGCCATTTTATTGATTTTCTCCAATATAGTATTTCTTGTTTTGCCTGCCTATGTTAGTGCTTTAGATAATGAGCAGACACAACCATAAAGTGACATCCAGAGGCCACTCATGCCTGAGGGGAGATGAACACATATAGCTTCTGTCCTCACATGCCTGCCTGAATCTCCTTGCTGTAACTTTTCACACCACCACTATACACTTGTCAATCGCTGTTCCTACACTATCATCAAGTAATGTTCCCATAAGAACATGGATAACCACTGTGTTTGCAACTTCTTCCAAGGTGAAGCATGAAGGTAATTACAGTCTGTCTATCGATGTCTTGAGTTTTGCAGGAAGCTACAGAATCACATTGTGTGAGAGGGGATAGTTATGATGTTAACTTCTCAGAAATGCATTTTACAGTCAATTAGAGCTCTGATAAATTCAGTTAGCCAGCATTTAAAACGGTTATCTTTGATTTCACCATATAATGGCACAGCTGACTCAGACGGTTGTTATTGATTAGTTGCGATATCGTGAAAATTGCTGCTGAATGTTTGAGCCTCTGGAAATGTGTTTACAACTCCGGCTATTAACTCAGATTGGAAGCTGGATATAGATGTGGAAAATACTCGAAAACCCTGGTTCCCCTGGTTGGATCAGTCCCATTAATACGCTAAGCAGTGCTGGACCAGTTCCCCTGCCTCTCTCTCTGGGTTAACGTGATGTTTGCTCGCTAATCTCCCTCACACGAGCTGAATTTCATCAAGCTGTTGTGTGCCAGAATTAACTGAATTAAAAGGTCCATTAAGGCCAGTTTGTACACCTTTTTGCTCTTCAAGTATTGTATTCTTAGAGTCTCTTAATCAGATCACATCCCAATGCTACTCCTGGTTTCAATTCTTGGATCCTGCTGCTAATTATAATCATGAAATATAGGTCTTCACAGCTGCCGAATGTCAAATGTGTGACGGTGCATTTGAACATATGGTTCAAAATTGGCATTTAGATCAGTCTGTAATAACAGATGTGTCCTTTAGCTGTGTTCTTCCATAAATAGGCTAGTCATCAACTAAATATTATTAAACAAAGCAATAGTACTGTAACACATTGAGAAACTAGAAAATGTCAGCTTACTGTAAAATGGCATTGTGCCGGCTGGGTTAACTGTCAACTCAACTGAACTGCCCTGGTCGTTAGCTTGACAAAGAAAGACTTTTTCATGAGTCAGGGAATTTTAAACCCAGGCCACGTGCTTTTTCTGCAGACATGGAGGAAATAACAGCCTGTGGTCTGTGTTCACACTTGAGAAAGAGCCTTATTTGTGGTAAAACATTGTCCATTCACCAGACAAGACTAGCTTGACGATGAATAGAAGTGTCAGTCATTAATCATACTGAAAATTTTCATAATATTTCTCAGTCACTCATTAAGTGGATCGTTTCCATATTAAAGCGTTTCTAAGCGTAATTAATGTAGAGTTGCTGTAAGAGGCTCTTGTGCGAGCAGCTCTAGTGGCTGTGTGGAATAACAGCACTCTCAAAGACTCATCCCTCCATTCACTGATCACAGCATCTCATGGAATACATTAGGCTTGTTTTATTTATCATATTTCCATCTCCGTGAGCTCTTAAGGTATTAATGACCTTGCTTTGTGGTTGGCAAATGGGGTCATAGCTCTGTTTAGATGGGGTCGCAGATGGCTAAATGCAAGTAATAAAATGCAACAAATAGCCTAATGCCTATTTAGCATAGAAAAATTTGCTAAACTTTTTGTTGTTAATGTCCAAGGTTTGCATTCATGGACAGGTTGCATAACATCCTCTCATTTTATTGGTGAGCGTGTACAGTTAAGTTAGTATTTTTTTATTTACGACTATTGTGTTATACAGCTGTGAATGTAAAAGGTCTGCAGAGTTTCAAAGATCAAAGTGCACGATAAATTCAGTTATTGTCTCTCAAAACAAAGAACCGATTAGGAACTGCCGAAACGAGTTGTCAGGAATTCCAGTCTCACTTCCGGTTCACACCTGCGTAGGTTTGTAACATATTTGCATAATGCCAGCCTATGGTCTTCATTGGCTGTTCGTGAACAACGTCTACTTTGACCCGCCCTCAAACACTGTAGTTGTAGCTGAGGCCTGGAAGAGTTTGGTTTGTGTGGGGTTTTTTTTGCAATGCAAGAGCAAATCCACTTGACGTGCACTTCCAAAGGATGAGGACTTGAGCTCAAATTGATATGGTAAGACCGATGCCATCGTTAGAATTCGTATCACTGTGTATCAAGTGCTGAGGAAGCCTCTGGAGCTGAACTTCAGATATGGTAATGGGTGTTTGGTTTCCAACACATCTGACCAATCAGAGCAGAGTAGGCTCTAGGAAAGAAGGGTTTTAGAGAGACTAAATCCTTTATCGAGCCGTTTCTGACACTGTGAGAAATGAGCTGATGCTGCAATGTATATTATGAGAAAATGAAAATGTTTTTTGACCTTGGATGCAAACTTTGGGTGTGAAACTTAAAAATGTAACTTGAAATTTCCCCTTTTGTGCTCCATGGAAAAAGAATATCATATCATATCATCGTTTTCTTTCTACAATAAAAAAAAAAAAAAACTGTTAGTACTGTGGTGTTGCCACTTGATGTCCAATATAAAAATCAAGGTCCTAAAGCAAAATCACGGACCTAGCTGACTTTAAAGGGGACCTATTATGCCATTTTTCAAAGTCTTAATTTTGTTTTCTTGTTTCCTACTAGAATAGGTTTTCATGCTTGAATATTGAAAAATACATTATTTTTTTTTACATATTTGACATTGTTGCAGCTCCTCTCTTCCCAGTCTGTCAGTAACGCTCTGATTAATGCTCCTTCTGAAAAGCACAATGTGCTCTGATTGGTCAGCTGGACCAGTGTGTTGTGATTGGTCAACCGCTTCGAGCATGTTTCTGAAATGTCACGCCACCTTACCATGACTGCCAGTTTCAACACATTTCAACCAGGCCTTGTCCCTTTATTTTGTGTATGCTTTGGGCAGGAGTTAATTAAATGAGGAATTTTGTGACGTGTTCGTTCCTGGAAAAAAACTCAAGACAATGGAGGCAGTTCAGGGAATTTGACACTGATATAGAGAATAATTTGTGCTTTGTAACTTTGCAGACCTTTTTCATGCTCAAACAGCAACATTACACACTAAAGAAAGTTGAAATGAAAAAGCATAATAGGACCCCTGTAATGGATTTATTCCATAGGGGTTGTTTTGTAAACACTGGAGGCAGTGGAGAGCACTTGAAGTCCGTTTCATTGACCTGACTCAACTGTGATCCTACTCGTCTCGTGGCCCCAGCATGGCAGTGGGTCAGTCTGACTCTGATAATGAGGATGTGGTATCAACTTGCCCTTTTTATAAATAGATGTTAGTTGCACAAATCAGTTTTACTTCTAGCTTTTCAGCTATCATGTTACAAAAGCATGTGCCTTACCTTAGCAGAACAAGAAATTAAACAAAACAAGAAATGAAATGTGTGTAAGTGTGAGATTCAATCAAATGTAAACTCAGGTAGGCTATGTTTATATTCACTGGTTCAGTTTAGCAGAACAATCAAGAACTTACGTTTTGCCCATGATATTGGTCTCTTGAGACAACTACTTAGACATGCTCAAGGTCCTTTTGGATTGAGTCAGCAATGTCAGCTCAAAGTATGGCCAAGAGATAAGTGACTCTAAAATGGAGTGGAGGCTGCTAAGTATTAAAAAAGGAAGGACTGTTGCTCAAAGGGAAGTAGTTACAGCACGTGGAAAGATTCAAGTATCTTCGATCGACTCTGATTGCAAAACTGTGACTGCTCTACAGACATCAGAATAATAACAGCCACGGCCTTGAAAGTGATGAGCGATCTGGACAATATCTGGACATCAAGAATGAGACCACTATGAGACTGTGTACAGATCCCTCATACTCCAGATAGCCTTGTATGATTGCAAAGCATGGACACTTAGGAGTGCTGAAGAGAAACTACTACTTGTATTCGATATGGCAGCACTTAGAAAACTACTTGGCATCCGCATCATAGACAAGAAACGATGACATCAGAAAGGCCCTCAATTAGGTAGAAACGATCGTGCAAAAAGTGCATGGAAGACAACACCAGTGGCTTGGTCATGTACTTCGTATGGATAAAAACAGGACTGTCAACATCGCATTGCACAAAGAGAACGTCCAAGAACAGCTTGGATGTCATCAGTGTACGACGTTGGACGACAATATGCTAATGAGAATTGCGCAAGATAGAGACAGATGGCGTTTAGCGTCGACTCATGCGAGAGCCTATGTTAAAGTGTAATAAACTGGAGATATGGTGAAGAAGAAGATAATGAGAATGCTATTGTAATAAGTCGTTGTGAATTCATTGGGTGTTGTTGCCGTAGAGCTCGTCCACAACAAGAGTTGTATATTCTGACTAGCACGCATCTGAGGCGGCGTTGGTGACAGTTGTATTAGTCGTTATATTTGATTACTAAATAAATGATCAATCCCATCGACTCATTTTACAATCCTACTAGCCCTTTATTTAAACTAAAAACCCTTTGCATTCATTTGGTGAGGAACTTAGCGTTTTGAGCAGCATTTGCACACACTGTCATGCAGTTGGATATGCCACTGCTGTAGACGCATATTGCACTATTAAGGCTAACTAACGATTAATCGATTAATTGATCGTTAATTTAAACGACGATCGATCATGGGAATTTGTGTAAATTGACATCCCGGTTGTGTAGTTGAGTAGATAGATGCTGTTTACAAGATCATGTTATATTAGATTTAACTGAGAGCAAAGTAACCAGATCCCATCAGATGAAGCTTCAAACACGTGCCTGATGCAGAAATCTGCTTTACAATGAGTTCTAGTGTTTGTTTAGCCGTGCCCTTCATTACATCCGTCCTGTCATCATCCTCCTACATAAACTACACTTACTGCATAAATGAAATATGACATTAGCTCTGCTAATCTCAGCCTCTTGTTAGGGCATATTTATTCCTTCTTGATTCTCTAATGGAATTAAATGGATTTGAAAGACTGGGCAGAAGTTGAGTGACTGCTAAAATGATTCAGTGATTATACTCTCCGTTCTTTGCTCAGATGCACATGCTGCATATAGACCAAACGGCTTCCTCTGAATCAATCCAGCCTTTTGCTAGTTTACTAGCATCAGCTCAGTCCTGTAATTTAGTTAAAAGGGTGAATGGCTATAGTCTAGTTATTAGCCATATTTTAGGTTTCTATTAAATATATATAAACATTCTTTCAGGAACGTGGATGAGAAAAGTCTTTTAGGTGAGTGAGCTGAGTAGCCGAGGATGTTTTATTCATTTTCATTTTATTTTAAGGAATCTCCTGTAGATCAAGGTATTTTTAAAGCATTAGTCCTGACTGGAGAAGATTAAGGTGGCTTTATGTAATTGGAAAAGGGGTATTTCATTCTTATACGGTGGATAAAGATATCTCAGTTGGTGATTTCCTGAACTACTTAGGTAGTTGCTAACTTAAATCAGCCAATAAGCGCATTTTTCTAACCTGGCTCGATGTATTTTCTATTTAAACAGGAAGTTTGGGTGTGATAAAGTATCTTTCCCTTTAAAAAAAAAAAAAACAGTCTAGTTATCTTAGCTACATCACAGCCATGATTTGCTACTTTCTTTGCAGTGGTTATTAGGAGGGGGGCATTCTCATTCCAGAGAGCATCTGATTGGACAAAAATCTGTGTAGTGCAGGATGAGTCATCAATATTTTTTGTCACTTTTTTCCAAGAGAAAAACTGTATTTTAAATGTGTATTTCTGCTAAAAATGAGTTGTTCCAATTTTGTGGTACTTTTGTAAACATGTCTGGTCTGTTTATCAGGAGCTCTCAGTTATTTTTATTTATGTTACACAGAACAAACATGCTGTTATGAGATGGCAATGTATGGTTTGTGCACTTCAACTTCAGAAAAAAAAAAGAAACAATCAAGCAATTTTGATGCTGTAGTCATTGGCAAAGTTCTGTCACGCAATGCATCGTGAATGCTGTGTTTTTTTTTTTGCTTGCTTGTTTCTCTGACATCTGACCCTTTCTGGAGTTGAATTTTTAACGACTGTGGAAACAGAAGACAAGCCGTTCCAGCTGTCCGTGTCAGGCACTAATTCTCCACTGCTCCATCACAGGCCATCACTGAATCTGTTAGAGAGTGAAGCTCCTGCTTTTTTCCATGATGGAAACAAGGAGGTGTTCAACGCTGACACAGTGTCCTGTATTGTTGTTTGACAGTCGGGACAAATGTGCTCGCTCACTGTTCACCAAGTTGTGCCATTTTCCCCTCACTGTGTGTCCATTGTACTCAGGAATATACCATTTAATGATACTAATATAGTATTTTAGAATATATATTTTATTATATATTTTTTTGCTACCTATTTTTTCTTGTTTTTTTTGTTAGGAACACACAGAAAAAGAAAGAAAAAACATAACAACAATAAGAAAAATAACAAAAGTCGTCATACATTACATATATTCGCTCAGCAATACATTACATCAATATACACTCATGTAAACATTCAAAACAAACATGTATTCTGCAGAGGAGAAAGCTTACCATTTTCTCCATTTGTTCTCAAAGATTTGTTTTTGAAGTCGTAGTATATATGTGTCTCTCTCTATATTTTTTTACCTCTGTTACTATTTGATTGAAACCACTCTTGAAACCTCTCAAATATAACATTGAATGACTCAGGAATACAGAGAGCAAATATACTATTAATAAAAGACCATATAACCTCCCAGAAACTATTCATTTTTGAACATTGCCAAGATAATATGCGCATGATGTGCCTCGTCCACTCCACAGTTCCTCCAACATGGGTGGCGTGACCCCGTTTGTAATGCCTTAATTCTCGGCTTTATAAAAAATCTAGTCAAATTCTTCCAACAGTACTCACTGTATTTGTTATAAAAAATTTTTATAGAGAAATAATATGTGATTATATTTTTAATACATACTGTAGTGGCTAAAAGTGATGTCCGACCTAGGAAAATTGACATCTTCACGCTTTATTTCATTTATGTTATCTTTTAATCATGTATTTATTCATGATTATGTTGTAGTCAGTGTTTACTTTTTCCTGTGAGATTTTAGTTTTTCTATGCATTGTATTTTTTGCATAGTAAAAAAAACCCTCTAGCTGTAGTTTGCATTTTTGACCAAATAATTTTGTCAGATAAATATAACCAAGTTTAGTGTTTTGTTCTTCCCTTATATATATATATATTATTATTTTTATTTTTTTCTCATATTTATTTATTTATTTTTTTTACATTTTTAACATAGTCTAAGGACTGTTTAGGAGCTATTATAAATCTTTTATAGGGAGTATTGAATACAAAGTACAAAGCATTATTAAATGCATATATATATATATATATATATATATATGCATTTAATAATGCAAGCTAGTTCCAGCTATAGCCTATCCTTAATATGCATGCATTTTATATATATATAAATGCATGCATATTAAGGATAGGCTATAGCTGGAACTAGCTTGCACATACGCGTCGCCTGTAAATGTAACACCCTCACCCACTCGTGGTCAGTTGATGAATTATGTATTCATCAGACCATGTTACTGATCATGTGAGAAGACTCAGCCAACACATGAGAAATGAAGCATAAAGTAAGCAATTGTTGTCTTGTTTATCCCCTCATGCTAGCAGCTCCCCCTCTCTGTTCTTGCATGCTCCATGTTGGCGGGTGGTGAGGCCTTTTAAAGGTATTTCACATTATAAACACATGATTAAAAGCAGTGTGAAATGATGACATTCCATGCCAGATAAACTGGAGGGGGAGGGGGAGGTGGGGGAGAGTTAAGAGGATGAACATAACCATATGTTTTGAAGGAGCTATGGTCTTGACACAGAGCAAAAGGCTAATTATGCTTAAGAGTTTCACATCACCTGATCAAGTCTCCTCCACGGCCAAGGTGATTTTAAAATGGCTTTTAAAACAATGCTGAGTCTCATGGAAAGCTTTTACTACATGAATGGATAAAAGCGTTTAATAGCTTTCAGCATTATGAAAACATTCAAATAATTGCCATGAAACTGGTGATTCATATATTATTATGCACTGTGTTTGTTCAGCTACAGAGACTTTTATGTTACAGGTGTTTATTTGAATTAAAAGTAAAAGATTTGTTTGTTCTTTTTAGGTCAGATTTTTAAAACATATTTTAATTTTTTTATTTTTTTATTTTTTACAATATCTTCATCATTGTTTTTTGCAACTTTCAAATGTCTTTTATATCTAGATATTATTTATTATTTTGTCATTTTAATGTGCATCTTGTGAAAAGACTTTATAGTACCATTGTCGTTAAAAAACATTGGGGTCGGTAAGAATTTCTAAATGTTTTTGAGTATCTTCTTCTCACCAATGCTGTATTTATTTGATTAATATTATTGCAATTTAAATAATTGTTTTCTCTTTTAATATATTTTAAAATGTAATTTATTCCTGTGATCAAAGCTGAATTTTTTTATTTCACATGATCCTTCAGAAATCATTCTAATATTATGATTTGCTGCTCAAGACATTTATCATTTATTAGCATTATAAATATTGCAAAAAAAATAATAATCTGGATTCTTTGATTTATGTATTTCAAAGTAACATCATTATTTGAAATAGAAATTTTTTGTAAAGAGATTTTTTTGTAAATGTGTTTCCTGTCACTTTTGATCAATTTAACGCGTGCTTGCTGAATAAAAATATTAATTTCTTAAAAAACAAATATCTTACTGACCCCAAACTTTTGGACGGCATATCTATTTTTACACAAAATATGATCAACAAAAACACTAATAATTACTAATAAACAGGACATTTTTATTATGTGTCATTTCCAAATTTAGTCAAATAATGCAAAAAGTGTGAAAATATTATTTACTGTATGTATTCAGCTGCTAGCTATGAAAAGAGCATTAGCAAGACAAATATTTAAACAATTGTTTAATGTCATTATTTTAAGATGTAATTTCTAGTGATGGGGACGAGACCGCCTATGCCGAGTCCAAGTCAAGACCGAGTCTTTGAAGGGTCGAGTCCGAGTCGAGACCGAGTCCGTTGGTTTTCAAATACAGTTGAGTCCGAGTCAAGACCGAGTCTTTGAGGAAGCAAGTCCGAGTCGAGACCGAGTCTTTAGGAGTCGAGACCAAGACCATAAAAACATGTCAGTTTTCATATTCATGATTTAATATCACCCCAGTTAATAATCAACAGTTAGGCCTACAGACTAAGCTAGATTGGGAATTGTTTAGAGGAGCAGTCTTAACGTCTTAATATGGACTATGCTTTTACTATCATTAAAAAAATCCCTACCACATGCATCATCTTCTGCCTATTTTTCTAAACTGCTTCAACAGTGCTGCTCTGTCATCAACATGTTAAGCCCACCCTGACTTTTTTAATCATAGTCAGGACATGCAGAGCAAATTAAAATTTTCTAGTGGTATGTATTCTAGTGGACTAGTGATGGGGACGAGACCGCATATGCCGAGTCCGAGTCAAGATCGAGTCTTTGAAGGGTCGAGTCCGAGTCAAGACCGAGTCTTTGAAGGAACAAGTCCGAGACGAGTCCGAGAAAGCAGAAATCGGTCTCGAGACCGGACTCAAGTACTACATCACTAGTAATTTCCATCTAAAACCTTGATGCATGTATTCCTACTGTAGTAGGACGTTTTTCCACTGGCGCACATTTTGCCCATAGTTCAAGAAACACGTTTTCATATTTGAATGTATTTCTAAACAATATGATAGAAAGAAAGTTAATTGGACTTTGGCAAACACCTCATTTTGCAGCCGATACCTGTTTTCAGAGAATAGTGCAGGAATGTGTGTCTGCAGATTTGCCTCTGTGTTGCATGTTTAATCCACTCAGCATCAGCTTCGCCGTCCCTCTGGGAGAGAGCTGTGTGTGTGTGTGTGTGTGTTGACACTGAAAGCGCTGGCACTGCCTGACTGTAGAGCCATTTAATGCGATCAGTTGTAGCCGAGGCTGTTGCCAGCCTAGGATACAAATGCCGACAAACACTTTCAGTCGATTGTTCTTCTCCTCCCTCCCCGTTTCCCCTCGGTTCCCCGCAAGCATTGCAGTTACCCACGATGCAGCAGGTGTAAAATGCTGTGTTAGAGGCATACCGATGAGCCATGGCTGCTCCGCTAGAAGTGCACAGTGACACAAAGAAGGATGAGAGACGAGACGGATAATGAAGTAATAAGAGTGGGAGCAGAGGGATGGATTATGGGCCTGGCTCAGTTTCACTCGTCCCTGCAGTTCTGTGCAAATTCACTCTTTGCCGAGAAAAATTAGCTCTCGGAGCCTTTGGCGGAATCTCACAACATGCAATAAAAACTTAAAGTGCTCTCCGAACAGGAAAGCGCTTATACAAGCTTACATTTCTTGGCTATTATGCAAGGTAGCAGTTGGAGCCAAAGAGCTCGCAGGCTGCTGGGTTTTAAATATAAGACTGCAGCGAGTGAGAGCGGATCTACTGTAGAGATGAGAAGACAAAAGAGATGTTCTGCCATTGTTTGAAGGCAGCTAACAGGTGTATTGATCTAAACGATGAAGGTGAGGCTGATGACAGAGAGGTGACTGGAGTGGGCCGAATCAATATTACTAGATCAAGATACACAAGGATATTCAAGAAAAGCATCGCTGCCAAAAGATTCAGCTTGAAAGGCTGCGCTACTAAAAGTTATTGGTGTTTTCATAATCAACTGGCAGATTTATAATCGAAACCACTGATGCTTTTCATACAGGATCTGAAGTTAAATGCTTTAATGCTTATTTTATTCTCTAAAAATGAATTGGAACCATCTCCATATATCCATATATAGGCATTTTTTATTTTATATTTTACTTTATATAACATTTTCCCCCTATAACAAACATGATTCAGCAAAATCCTCACTGAGAGTCACAAATGTGTCGTGATCCAGTTATTTTGTTCGTTTTAAATTGGTTTTGTTACGCAGAAATTTAGGTCGCCAAATAATTGATAGAGACACAATAGCCACTAATCTATTCTATAATCTATTTGTACCGTATGTCTTTAAATTGAATCACTTTTGAAATGCAGTTTAAATTATGATTCATGTCATTAAAAATGTACTGGCCTACTGTATTTTATTTATTCATCAAAGCCAGTGTTTACTCGCTTTTGGCACTTACAAATATTTGAGTCTGCATAAGACCATTCAGATTAAAAATTAAACCATGTAATGATATTAAAACAAAACAAAGTCTCCTGGAAAGCTATATGCAGTATGTCTATAATGAATATAATAGAAGATATGAATTATGTTCTCCCACGGCACGTCAGATCTGACAGTAGCCCACACTGTGTGTGTGATGCGGATAGCACCTCATGTCTGACAGATCCACAAAAGACAGTCGGTTGTTGAGCCATTTTTAGCCAGCTGTGGACTGTCAACACTGTGATAGTTGGTTGAGCTCAGGAGAACAGTGTGTGAGGGAAGCTCTGGAGCAGATCCACTGACTGGATGTTTCTGGAAATGTCCTCGCTTTCAGGTTAGAGCAGTGCGCAAGAGACTGAGTATTTCTGCCCTCCTGGCCTCTGTATAAGAGTCTGTAACTGGGGAATAAAAAGCTGGCGATGGATTATGTGAGCTATGCGCTTTAGTGCCGCTGTAAGGACTTTTATATGGTAGTTTCCTTTCAACAAGTCACTCTTAATGCTTCACATCTTTATAGTTACTATCTTCAAGGCTGCAGCCTCACTATCTGGCCCTTTCTGCCAATATGATTTCCATCAAGACCATTGAAGGAATGTGGACAACGGGCTCATTACACGTCAGCTAATCATTTGGTCAGCAGTGTGACTGTTAAATAATGCATTGCTGTTGATCAGTTTACATTATTGATGTTGTAAAGTGCACTAGAGATTATGCTTGCTTTTGTCCCTGCGCTCTGGTTTCAGAGTGCTTCCTACCACATATACGATTTGGACACGTTGGTTTAGGCTTGTAATTAGCATAAAACGTCAGGTTTGAGTCCAATTTGTTTCCTTCACAGATGAGATGGGTTTGATTCTGCTATGATCAGTCATGGTTTAATTGAAGCAGATGATTCTCATGGTGGCAGATGGACTGACGGTGTCACGGGTATAGCAGAGGAGAGGATCTTTATTCCAAGAACATACAAACAAGGATAAACCATATATGAAGCCAATGGTAATCCAAACAATGAAGGCAGAGGAGACGCAACAGCATACGTCTCATGTTATTTATAAAATATTTTATTTAAATAAATGTCTGTTCATCCAAGAATACTAAAGTATACCAAGAATACTTTTTCAACATTGATTATAATAAAAATAAAACATTGCTCAGCAAATCAGCATATTAGAATGATTTCTGAAGGATCATGTGACACCGAAGACTGGACACTCAGATTCGCATCACAGGAATAAATTACATTTTAAAATATAAAAAGTTATTTTAAATTGTAATAATATTTCACAATAAATTTAATTTTGGTTATCCTTAAGAGTCTTCTTTCAAAAACATTTAAAAAAATCATACCGACCCCCAAAACTTTGAATTGTAGGCATTTTCGTTGTGGGGCCAGCTTAAAAACACCAAATTCTTACCATTTCTCTTTCATCATTTCTCTGAAATGAACAGAACAAGACAATGAAACCAAACATGACTGTGACATCCTGAGGAAGTTTATTCTTTTAAAATGAAAGACTGTTTAATCTGGGTCAGGGAAACTTATTCTATGTCACTCACAACTTATCCAGTGAACACTTTTAATAAGGACACAGGTAGGCATTGGCATGCGTGGGGCAATTGTTTGTCCGAGAACTTGTTTAGGGGACACAGTTGTGCGTGACTGTCCTTTCACACCACGGTGCACAAGACCATCACTTACGCTGAGGAGAAGGCAGTTTGTGTGTTAGTCGATAAGCACTGTTATGAAGATGCTCTGATGTAACCCGAAACATTGCCCAGTGCCCACAACTTCATTGATCACATGCTGTCTCACTATATATAGAGCAGTGGCTGAAAGTGATGTCTGGAGGGGATATTTGTTTTTAATGACCCTACTAGTTTGATTAAACCATTAAAATATGAAGAAAATATTTTATATTTTTTAATATTTTAAATATGAGGGAAGAACAAAACACTAAGTTAACCAAGTTAACACTTCATCGAGATATTTATCTGACAAAATTATTTGGCAAAAAAACGACAAACCACAGCTAGAGGTTTTATTTTACTATGAAAAATAAATGCATAGAAAAACAAAAATCTCACAGGAAAAAGCATACATTGACTACAACATAATAATCAGTTATTAATATTTTGTTTGTTCTGACAGCCTGGTAAAAAATTATGTCTGCAAAATTTGGCTTGTTTCATTGCGTTATCACAAATGCAAACTAGCAATATGCTTACAAAATGTTAAACAAATTATTAATAATACTTGGATAAAGGCTGAATTTATATACTGTATATATACAAGCATTTTTCCCCAATGAACTAATAATCATTCTGTATCTTTTCTAACAATGAAAGATTCGGCTTCACACAGCTGTTTTAGTCATGTGACCTCACCTCAGTAATGTGACATTGACGTTTTCTGGCTCCCAGGTGTTCAAAACCTACTGCAATGAAGACTATGACCGGCGGAATGAAGAGGTGGACCCGGTGGCATCCTCAGCTGAGTATGAGCTGGAGAAACGGGTGGAGAAGCTGGAACTTCTCCCTGTGGAACTGGAAAAAGGTGAATAGCGGTGATGGCAGCAGGGCTTCACGTTAACTTTTTTGCTCACCAGCCACTGTGGCCAGTGGTTTTACGAGTTACGAGCCACTCAGCATTTTCACTGGCCACAACTCTGACATCGATACCAGGGGGAAAACTGCCATATAGATATTTTTAATATTATCTCATAATTTGGCAGCAGGAATATTAGGCTGCTGTCACTTTAAGACCGGACGCATACTGTTACACATGCGTTTTCTTTCTCAACTGTTTACGTTCACTTAAAATATAACTGACTGTATTTACGTGAATACTCACCACGACCGGCATTGACTGTTTAAGTGCAATAAGCAGCAAAAAAGAACATAATTTAGTACTGGTAGCTGGCTTTATGTGCATGCACTTTGAGTGTGAGCACAAAATCTGTGGGAATGAGTAAGATTATACGCAGTACGCACAATCCCACGCCGAAATTCAAGCCCTGCAACATCATAAACATTCATCCGGAGCAAATGAAACGAGTGAGTGAGGGGAGGAGGGTTTGTGTGTAACTCGCTGTCGGAGAGATGAGAGAGAGAGAGAAAGTGCAGCTAATATCCTGTATCCGTTCTGTGGGAAATGAGCATTGGAAGCATTACATATATTTCAGTATCGATATGTATCGAAAAATCGATATTTTTTTCAACACTACATTGCACTTAGCTTATTATTTCAGATGCTTTAAGACTACTATTAAGAAAAGTGTATTATAAAATTGAACCTGTCAAAGTGGCTAGTAGGAGTGATAGGGCCCTATGAAATCCGTTTTATTTTTTCTCAAATTCCGTTTTATTTTTTTTCAAATTCCGTTTTTTCGGATTTATTTTTAGCCCTTTCGGATTTTTCGGATTTGCTTGTTTTCTTTTCACTTCTAAGTAGTATTGACCTTTAAAAATTCAGTTACACAAACTCACAATTCAGCTTTTTTTTTTTAATTGTTAATATATTCAGCAAAGCACATTCAAAATTCTCCAAAATTCAGCCAAACCTTTAACAAATCTCTGGCCAAAAATAACAGTAACATGAAGGTAAAGGTACTGAAAATTTTGCATCACTGTATATTAACTTTATTGACATATGTCTCTCTATATGGCTCTGGGTTTAGGTAGAGACCTTTAAACTTTAAAAAAAATCGTTTATTTAATATATAACAAAATATATGCAAATTCCGTGCGTATAAGAGAATTCCGTTTTCATGTGTAAATTCCGTGATTCCGTCCGCGTTTTCCGCATCACGGAAATCATAGGGCCCTAGCGTGACTGCGTTACACGCGACTACTGAAATCAAACCACATTTGGCAGGTGTTAATGTCAAGCCCTTGATGTCAGTGTCACAAAAGAGATTTCTCTGAGGTTGAAAGTTTAGGATAGTTTTCATGACAGGCGACACTATATAGTCATCACGCTTTTCACTCAAGTTCAGTCTGTTTTTACTCAAAACCTTATGGTTACTGAGATACACTAAAGCCCTAGCTCCGGTTTCCTCTATAATTGTTTTACATAAAAAACAATATAGATACGATTAGGTTTTCAGGGAAATGTTCTGCATGCATCTGTGTATTTTGAGCGCTGTGAAATCAGTGGTAAGCCTTTAATATTGATCAGTCATAATATGCATGCATCCATCCAATGATTTATTGAATTGTAATTCTTTCCATTTGCTCACCACTAATGTTTTTCCTCTCTCTGATTTGTGTATGTCAGATGAGGATGGCCTGGGCATCAGTATTATAGGAATGGGGGTTGGTGCTGACGCAGGCCTGGAGAAGCTGGGCATCTTCGTCAAGACCGTCATAGAGGGTGGAGCAGCTGAGAGAGATGGAAGGTAAACTAAACTGCACGTAGAAAGTAGTGATAGACTAAAATTCTGAATCCCAGACTTTCAATGTGGCCTCAGACTGTTGCACTGTTTGGTTTGCTGAGTGGTATATCAAACCCTGCTGAAATCCTGTGAAATGTTACTTGTTTCAAGATTACCAACCAAGCAACTCTATGCTTTGCAATCAGGTTTCAAAAGGACCATTCAGTAGGTAACCATTCAATAACCATTCAATAGCCAGAATGAAATTTCCTCCACCATTAACTCAGGCTGTTTCTGTGCACAGTGTATAACAATGGAGGATTTGACAGCGACATTGAAATCTTTGCACTGAAGTCCTTATTTATTTATTTTTTTTGCATAGAGGAATACTTAATTCATGCTTTCAGTATTAATTAATTGGCGAGATTGCAAAATGAATGTGAAGGTCAAGGTGCACATTAGGATTCAATCTTGCAAGCGTGTCTCCGTCTGCTTTGCCAGCATAACACACGAGATTTGCAGTGAGCTCGATATCCAGACAGGAATCAGGGGTCAAAGCAATTTGGTCAAACTCACAAAGCTCATTACAGATATCACACAGTTGGAGGAGCTCTTCTTGCAAACACTGCAGCGTTCTGAAAATGATATTATCGCATGTTGTTAAGGAGCTTACTCGCCTTTGTAATCCTATGCTATGATTGTAATTCCTTCTGTCTTGTGAGCATTATTCTTTAGCTTCTGAAATGAAAGAATGTGACCGGCAAGTCTGAAAACATGAAAATACTGTTCATACTCGTAGAAGAGGGGGTTCTAACCTTTTTTTTGTCCCTTTTAAGACATTATTACTTTTTTTTTTCTTTTTTTTTTAAGTCATATTTATGTTAGAATATTATAAAGAATATACATTGTATAAAGAATATATTTTTGGAAAATACATTGTATTATTATAATAATAATAATAATTATTATTATTAACAGTGATATAATTATTATTTTTTACATTATTATTATTGACGACAACAATTATTATTATTATTAATAATTATTACATCTTATTATGATTTATTAATTTAATTCACTTTTGGCATCTTTACACTGGTGGAATTATCTTCCTTATGCAGCAATACATCTTTACTAAATCTTTGCAATCTTTATTTTGGGTCTTTACTTTTATCTTTACGTTTTTACAAATTATGTAATCTTAGCAAATCTCCGGGAAACCCTGTCCTTGGATGTACTATATCCTTCATACTTCAGCATATTTGATCCACTGAAAAAGCAGAGTGATGAGAAGGCCTCAGGCAGAACATAATTAAGCTTTTTTTTTTTTTTTTTAAGTAATCTCAATATCTCTATTCATATCTAGTTAAGTCATGCAACTCTAGAGGGCGCAGGCTGAGAGATCCTTTACATGCAATTTGCAAGCAATCAAATCATTACCCCATGGCACAAGCTGATTGGCCTCTGTTGATCCTGCAGCCAATGAGATTGCTCGCTCAACATTTAAATTGTCTAAGTGTTTGCTCTGAAACCCTCCACCTCCCCCAGCTCCACCTGCCTAGATCAGCTACGGGATTTATGCATGTTTATTTATGGAACAGCAGCAGCATATCTTACATGCTCACAGTCTGTGTATCTATTAGCAGTAGCAAGTTCATACTTGCTCTACAGCAGCAATAATCAACAGCAGATCCAGTCCGACTAGACCAAGTACATTAACATTGCCATATTCAATAACATTCTAAGACTATTTTACGAGTTGTCATGATTGAAATACTGTTATACAAAGCTGTTTTCGAGATTGCACAATGTCCTAATAGTGTCAATGTAACAAGTGTTAAAACATATCCACCTTCATTTTCCACAGAATTATGGTGAACGATCAGATCGTGGAGGTTGACGGCACCAGTCTGGTGGGAGTAACTCAGAGCTTCGCTGCTTCTGTCCTGAGAAACACGCAGGGAGTTGTCAGGTAAGATGCTAGATGTCCACACACACTTTTGCTCGTTTATTATGTTTCATTAATACCAGGTTTGCCTTTTAATGCTGACCACCAGATACCCACATTCGAATCCCCACTATAACTTACACTACTAGAGTGACCAGTGTTTTTTTTTTTAGCGTATGAAATAGCATGACATGTCATCACATTTCTCTCCCACAGAGCAGTTTTGTGAGAATAACACAGAACTCTTGTTAGTGTATCTAATCTCCCCTTCGACACGACAGCAGAAAGCACGTCTTTGAAAGGAGTATCAGCCGGCAGGAGCACTTCACACTGTGAGAAAACAAGGCTCTTCATTAACAATAGGTCTGCACAGTGTGATGGAGCGTATTGTTTTTCAACAGATGCTGTCAGTGGTGTATTCCACTTCATCTGTAAATATTAACACGCTGAAAATGTAGTATGAATTTAGCCTTAACCTTCAAATGCATGTTTATTTAAAATAATTTCCTTAAATGCAACTTTTTGAGAGGGATGGAACTTATTGATTCATTTAATTCATATGACTATATATATATATGCTCATCAAGGCTGCATTTATTTAATCAAAAATACAGAAAAAACAGTAATATTGTGAAATATTATTACAATTTAAAATAATGTTTTTCTCTTTTAATATACTTCAAAGTATAATTTATTTCTGTGATGCAAAACTGAATTTTCAGCATCATTACGCCAGTCTTAAGTGTCACATGATCCTTCACAAATCATTCTAATACAGTATGCTGATTTGATACTCAGTTATTATCAGTGTTGGAAACAGTTTAATATTTTTTTGGAACCTGTGATACTTTTTTCAGGATTCGTTGATGAATAAAAAGTTAAAAAGAACAGAATTTATTCAAAATAGAAATCGTTTGTAACAATATACATTGTTATATATAGAGTTTTTGGTTATGGCAGATTTTTACTAGAAAACGTCAAATACATCTAATACCATGAAGCTCTCAGAAACGCACAATTTCACCATAAGTGTATTTTGATCTTTTAGAATTTTATTATTTTGTCTATACTTTCCTGGTTTCGTTTCATTCCCTCCTCCTGGTTGTTTGAGCTCTGTTCTCTCACCGATGAGGCGGTGTGGCCCAGATTCTGAATTTGTGCTAAATTTAACCTACTGTAGGAATTAAGACAGGTCTTAAACTCTGTCTGCACCAGCGACCACCGATAAATATATTAAGATTGGCACTCTATTAAGAGCGAGTCATTGCTGTGATGATTCAGTGTCAGAATCAGGGGGATTTTTTTAGCAAGCTGGCGGGAACAACTCCTCGCTGTGTGAGGCGATGCACACATCCTGAAATGCATCATGTCACCCCAGATGTATGCGAATATAAATGGAGGGATCTCTCAATAGGAGATCTCTGTCCCGGAGCAGTTGGGACTCCCTGCGTGTGGTACCGAGATGGAAGAGAGGACTGTTTCCAGGTCAGCTGCATTGCAAAAGCATCACAGGGTATTGGCCCAGTTGTTGCTTCAGATGTAGATCAAATTTGGACCCTTATCTGTGCCTAATGCAGGGTGATTAGGACTCCATGCTGAGCGCTTCCCTGCTGGTTATCCACAACATGGATTGTGCACCGCAGAGAATGGGGGGAATATTATTGGAGGGAATTGTCTTTTTTTCCCTCAAATTATTTGACATTTTATGGCTTATAATCGATAAACGGAAGACAAAAATTCTATATTGTTGTCAAAAAAAACAACAACACTAAAAACTCAAATCAGCTGGTTTAAATGCTACAAGTGAATGTATGCATCACATTTTATGTGGTTACCGATATCGTACTGATATGTTGTGCATCCTAATTTCATATGCAGAGACAAGTAGGTTAATGTCTCGAAGAGAAAACCTTATTGTTTTACCGATATTCAGTTTTTCATTCACAATCAGGTTTAGTCATAAATTATGCCATTTGGTGGGTCTTTAAAAATAGCACCCAATAATGTCACCACTGTGCATTCAATAGGAAGCAACATTCTTCACAGGTAAAGTAACTTGCATTAATTATTTGACTTTTTTATTATTACTCAAACGTCTTTCTAAAGCAGAATGTCACCTTCAGAGATGAATAATTAATGATTGACAAATTGCAATTCTTTTTGACGCCACTAGTGGTGCAGAAATAACAAACTTTCATTTTCAAGGCAGGTACTTTTGCAGTAAATTTTTCCATGACATTCTCAAGCAGGATTCTTAACATTTTGTACAGTTATTCTGTTCACCTTGTCACAGTCATTTATCACACTGACATCTCCTGCCACGTTCGTTGATTTGTAGGGTGTATTATAAAAGAGACAATCCGTCAGTGAACTGAGAACAAAAATGCCTGCTTGAAGCCAGACAATGCAAGAAAAGAGCGTCACTTCATTGAAATAGAAAGGAAGGGTTTTTATACCTTCCTTTCTTTTACTGAACGACACTCAGTTTCACCTTCTACATTTGTATGCCCTCCTCATGTATGTAAAATCTGTTCTGTTCTTTGTCTCTATTTGAAAATCAATAGTCATGATCTTTTATAGAGTTCAACAGTCGGGTTCCGGAAGTAAAAATTGATTTTAGTGATAACTTATACTGTGAGCTACAAGGTTGTTAAAGACCCCCTGTAGTGAAAATCAAGTTTTTAATGTTGTTTATACAGTATGTCTATGTATAACCATGTGCAAATTCAAGTTAAAACCATTGCTGAGTACTTTCTCCTTAAAACTCCAGTGAACCAAAGACAGTCTCAAAACCGTGGTTTGAAATCGCAGGTGTTTCTTACGTCACAAACTACCTTGGGCTCGGGCTTTAGCATATCATTAACTATGCCGTGAAGAAAGGGAGTCTCAAGAGAAGCCAGGTTATCCCTGTATATTTTTCTGTTGATATGAAAAATTGTGTACATTCAGCAATATGATGTATATTACGATGTTATGATGAACTATATGCCTTTCTCCACTGACGTTCTGAGTTGTTGATAACGTTTCTAAGGATACTGATTTTTAGAAGGCAGATTGAGATGGCATTTCTATGTCATTTTGGTGATCAAAGATGAGTTTTAAGGGATAAAAATTTTGATTACAGGGGGACTTTAATCGACTAGTATATGCTTTTGAAGCCATGAGCCCGCATTATTTCAACTTATTACATGGCTTGGTTGAATTCTAATGTAGAATGCGGTCTGTTATTTCTTGATAACACACCGTTGCCATGAAAAACAGAGCGTTGCTATGGATGCAGGATTCTAACCGTAGAGACGGAGCGGACTATTTTCTTTAGCGGAAGCAATACAATCGTTTTTAAATCAATATTTTGTGTCAAATTATTGATTTATTTGGTAGGTAGCCATGTAATAAGCGGGATAATGTAGAGCGAGGTGGTTGTTATAGCGAATACAACCCCGACAGGCTGATCGGGACCCCGACGCGAAGCGAAGCTTACATATTGTTAAAATTACCGTGTTTAACAGTGGAATTTGTGGTGAAAAACTACATTACCCATGATGCTGTGCAGAAAATTCCCTCAGTCAGTCAAAACAAGCAAACAGTGCCAAAAGAGCTCTTTAGCTCCGCCCATTCGCATGAAGCACTGCGAATGACGAAACTGAGTCGATTTCCATATGCTCTCAAAATACTTCAATATTTGTATATAAATGCATATTTTGCAATGAACTTAAAATATATTATTTCTATAGATATAATCAGCATTTTTTTTGTCGATTTTCAAATACTTTTTTCCTTCAAATAAAAGTTTGTAATACTATGATTCACCTCGTAGCTGGTTGGTTCATGTCTTGTAATGCTTTAACATAAAGTTTTATAAAAATCTCTACGGGAGAAATAAATGGGAAGAAATACTTCCGGAACCAACTGAAAAAGTGGGCGGGCGCTGTTGCACTCCATAGCCTTTACCACTCTGCATCTGATCACAAAGCTCCTCCCTTCTCATTGGCAGTTGGTGTGTCTGTGCAGGTTTGTGATTGGCCGAGAGCGTCCGGGACAGCAGAGCGAGGTGGCTCAGCTCATCAGTCAGACTCTGGAGCAGGAGAGACGTCAGAGAGAGATGATGGAGCAACAGTACGCCCAGTACGACGCTGATGATGACGAGGTGAGCACAGAACAGGTCTGAGCATGTCAGCATCTGTCTGAACAGGTTCATCAACCATCAAATCTATTATCCATGATTCGGCCATGCTATAAGCCTCAACCTGTTACAATTTGTCACAGCAGGATGAAAACAGTTCTGCTGGTCAAAAACTATAAAATCAAGCTACAACCTAAAACTAATACCATGAACTGCTGAGTTGCACAGTAATCAAGAGATATATTGTATATTTTTTTCTCACAATATCCTACATTTTTCTAAATTTGCAGCAGGATGGATAATTCCTTCTCAAAAATAATTTGAAATGAATCTTGAGCCCGTAGTGCCGCCAAAACACATAATTTCATTGCTCCATCTAATTAAGTCTTACTGTTGAAAGGAAAAAAAAACACACAAATATATTAATTGTTCCTCCTGGAATCTTTCATTCTTGAAAATGTACTAAACACACACAAAATTGATGACATTGCTGTTTCATTCCAGTTTTTAAGATGGAAATCATGGAATTCATGCTGTTAATCACTAACTGAAATTATGAAATTATTTTATTCTATTCATTTTTAGCCCAAGGAAGGAGAGATTAATATTTATTATTAATAATTAATAATTATTATTATTAAATGTTTATATTTCCTTCCTTAGGTAGGAAAAAGATCAACTGAAAAAAGAATACAAAGTGAATTTTTTCCTGAAAATACTTAACATATTTCTTTGGCTTTAGTGCAACAAACAGGCAATTATTTAATTTTGATAATTGATAATGATTTTTTTTCATCCAGTAAAAATCAATCTTAATACATAAAAATATAGGCTACAGTTCCCCTTATATTTTGGCAAATTTATTATTATATATGTATTATTCGGATGTCATTGGCATAAAAAAAAAATGAACACCTTTGCCCTAGACGACGCACAAGTGGACTTTCCTGCCTCTCCTCTAAAGATTTCAGCAATGTTACAAAAGTGTGTGTAGGTCGGTGAGGGCTTCTCATGGAAAAACACCCACAGGGGCAGCTTTCTGCTCCATGGAGAGTTAATGGCGTTTGTTATATTACTAGTCACTGAGTTATTGCTCAGTTCTCATTAGTGGATCGGGCGGGCGGCCTGGCTT
Source organism: Rutilus rutilus (assembly GCF_951802725.1). Classification (NCBI taxonomy): domain Eukaryota; kingdom Metazoa; phylum Chordata; class Actinopteri; order Cypriniformes; family Leuciscidae; genus Rutilus; species Rutilus rutilus. Next base: position 4,774,270 of record NC_140216.1, on the reverse strand, counting down.
TTCAGACAAAAGGTCCACAAGTCTGTTGTCACGTCTGTGCCTGTGCTGCGATCTATTTTTGAAGGATAAAGAGAGCGAGGTGCATTTCCATAATGCATGCGCTACTGTCACGGCAGCGGGATTCTTCACGAAAGCTCTGAAGACTGACTTAAGAAAGCGCTGAATTAATCGCCCGCTACGTTTCAGAGAAAATGACATCAGTAGACCAGACAAAGCAATTTCTACCTTGTGATGTGGAGGACGTGGACAATTTAGCATTATAGGCTCTTGTGCGGCGCAGAATGATGCAAGACTCACATGTGCTAATGCAAGAGTGAATTTTTAATGCCTCTCGTTATTTGTCAGTGAGAATCTAAATTAGCATTTTTGAATGATGGATATATGTGCGTTGAGTTCTCCTTCAGATTGCATCAGAATCTCAATTTAACTGATATCCTTCTTGTGCACTCGCATGGTTTTATGTGTTCCTCCTCTGCTGGCTCGGATGCAGGCTGCGCTCTTGAAATAGCTGTGCGATCAGCACTGTTTTATAATTCTGGCACAGGAGGCTTCACCCGGCAGACACGCTGCCCGTAAGGAATTGTAATGAATGTAGCAGTCCTTGCTAAAGATTAGCGGGTTTGCATGTGGGTGGGTGGGTGTTTGTTCTTGCGAACTTGTGTGCTTGAGCGTCAGCATGTGAATGTCTGTTTGAATGTGTCATATCAGTGTCATGCAAGAGGGGCCTCCAAAAATGAAGGTTTAAGGGCTGGTGTGTTCAGTGACGCAGAATGGTGTGAACCTGCCTGAAAACTGGATTAGCAGATGCCTAAACCATTCACAAGCTGCCTGCCAGTGGTAAATGGCCTTAAAACAGCAGGGTTCTGCAGGATATAGTGCTTATAAGGACATCTAAGAAAGGTTAGTGGTGTTGGAAAGGGCATACAGTGACATCTCAGCCACACTTATAAATATTTGGATTTCACAGCATTATTAAATATCAAACCAAATGAGGCTTGACCTTTTTGTAGCCTTTTTTTTAAACAACCATAACAGTACCTATGAACGTGTACATGTTCATGAGTTTATATTGTTTAAGGATGCACAATAAATAAGTACTATATAGGTTATTGGCTGGCATTTGGCCTTTTTTTATATATCATAACGGTCGATATTGAATCAATATTTATAACATAATTTTATAACATTAAAAATCCAATATCAAACTATCATTTATAATGCCTGTCACACACACACACACACACACACACACACATTAAAAATCCAATATCAAACAATAGATTATAATGCCTGTCACACACACACACACACACACACACACACACACACACACACACATTAAAAATCCAATATCAAACAATAGTTTATAATGCCTGTCACAGACACACACATATAAATAATATATATGTGTGTGTGTTGTATGTGTGTGTGTGTACATGTAATGTTTATATATGTATTAGTGCTGTCATAAAAGCTTTTGTTCATATATCTGTGGATATATATATATATACATACATATACATATATATAATATATATATACATACATATATAAACAAAAAACTGTTAGATGCGATTAATCGTGTGTATATATATATATATATATATATATATATATATATACAGTTTTTAATATATTCAATTATAAAATATTTATTTCAAATATAAGCTGATATTGCTAATTCCTCATTTTTACATTTAGATTACCTTTGTTTTCTGTTCTACAGATCACTAAAAATAAATTAATAACACTGTTAAATGTAATCTTTAGAAAATCTTAAAATTAATAGCCATAGCCACTTGAAGCATTTGTAACTATTTAAGTTTTTGTGTTACTTTTAATTTGAGACAAATTACTATAGACATATTTTTCTATAATATAAGACCCAGTAAGTGGCACTTGTTTTGATATTTTGTCATCTAATACAGTGATATTTATACATTTTTAAGTGTGGCTTAAGTACTACTTTCTATGTATTCTGTATCTGACCTTCTTGTAATTAGTTTCCTCAAACATGTGAAGTACGGTAACCACCAGTGTGTTAAAAGAATGGTGACATAAACTAATTGAATGTGACACTCCAAAATGAGCTAATTTGCCCCTTGACTATAACTGAGAGGTAATATCACGCTGATGATGTGGATGATATGTGTGCTGCTCTCCATGTCCTCTCAATTAACATATAATGTGTGTGAGGAGATGAGAGAGAGACACACAGATGAGACACAAATGAGATCGCTCAGGTTAAAGCAGTACAGTAGAGCAGGGTTACATATGGCCTCCTGCAAGGCAGAATAATTTGATGTGGAAGGGAGGTCTCCCGGGGAACAGCCCTGCCCTGCAACCAGATACAAGCCCCAGCCGAGCAGAACCGACCTGTCCGTGTGTGTGCACATCCAGCCACCTAAAATAACTCTGGCAGACTCAAGCAGGAGAAAGAGATGCTGCATGACTCGGTTTTAGTTTGAAAAGACAACAGACCAAAACTCTGAAATGTTTGGGGTCAGTAAGTTTTTTTGTTTTTTTTTAAAGGCAGGTAGGATTTTTCAAAAAAAAAAACATTCCAAATTTGTTTAAACTGTCTTTATATACCAATACATAATTAAAATGTAAGTACTCTGAAAAAGAAAATATAAAAATCGAGTGACTGTAGACCTTTTAATCTGCAATAAACACAGCTCATTATTTCCATTCACTCCCACCCCCTCCCTTCTGGGCTCCTTCCAAAGCCACGCCCCCAAAACACATGAACGCGCGACGCCAAACGCTCAGGCTCAGCTGGAAGACGCATTTATTACCTGAGACGAGTGGAGAGGAAGGAGCGCAGTACATACAGTGACATCATGTCAGAATCACATGTAATAAAAAACCTAACTTTATCACTATGAATATAAACAAATAAGATTTCTTTTAGTACTCACTATCAAGCTAGCATATCGATAATGGTAAAGTTTCATTCGGTAACGAGCTATATTTATAAGGCAAAACTAAAAACAGGTTGCATTGATACACGTTTTTCCATTACCATCAGTTACACTGTGATGAAGGTGAATTTCGTGTAAGATTCATAACATATACGGTGTTTTGCATGTAAGAGTTTCCATGATGAAAACATTGTTGACTCTAATGAAGACTAACGTACACTCCGAGTCCGGAGACAAGTACCGCATCGTCGGTTCGAGGACAGGTCCGGGGTTGAGGGCGAAGCAGAGGAGGTTGTTCAAGAGTGCGGGCAGGGTCCGAGGAAGTAGCTTTTGCCTTGTTTGCCTTCGCTGACTGCATATGCAGGTGCTTTGAGCTGAATATTTCCGGGAACGGTGACATGTGATGAGTGCGCGCAGTGGGGCTCGGGCACGAGACATGAAGGCATCTGATTGGTTCTTTACATTCGCACCGAATGGCAGTGATTGGTCAGAGTTTTTACTGTCCTGCAGCTGCTACAGAGGTCTGATTTTTTAAATTCCTTTTTCTGAACACATAATGTATTGACTACTCTCAGGATGGAAGGACCATTTCACCCAGTATAAAAAAAAGTGTTTCTGAACAGGATTACCTACCCTACCTTTAAGAAATTAATACATTTATTCAGCAAGGATACATTGAATTGATCAAAAGTGACAGTAAATGCATTTGTATTTCAAATAAATGCCGTTCTTTTGAACTTTCTATTCATCAAAAACATTGTCATGGTTTCAACAAAAATATTAAGCAGCACAACTGTTGTTGTTGTTGTTGTTTTACATTGATAATAATCAGAAATGTTTCTTTAGCAGCAAATCAGCATATTAGAATAATTTCTGAAGAATCATGTGACACTGAAGACTGGAGTAATGGTGCTGAAAATTCAGCTTTGATCACGGGAATAAATTACATTTTAAAATATATTAAAATAGAAACAGCTATTTTAAACTGTAATATTTCAAAATGGTACTGTATTTGTGATGCAGGATAGGTGAGCATAAGAGACTTCAATTCAAAAACATTCAAAAATTCCAACTTTTAGGTGATTATTTACTAGCTCAAGTCAAAAGAGTATATGATATTGTTTGGATTCCTCCTTAAAATAAAGTTTGTGGGATTTTTCTCTCATTTTTGTGGTATGCCAAGTTTAATCGCTTAGAAAAGTAATAGCACAACTCAATGAACCTCACAAATTGAGGTAAAGTTCATGTTTCCATTGGCTAAGCATACCAGTTAATATAAAATCAAAACCAGGGTTTTTTAGGGTATCATAAGTTCTTTAATATCTGTATTGTTGTTTTTAAAATACAATGCCTGCAGTAAAGTTGTTTAGACTATATTAAACAGGATTCCTACACGACTTGGAAAAGTATGGAATTTGATTTGAGTAATGTCCAGGTCTGGATAAGTGGAAAAAGAAAATAGAAAAATATTTGTGTTTCCAGACTATTCAGTTTTCTAAACTATAAAAATAAATGTATCATGCAAGCAGTGATTTAATTAATTCTGAATTAAGAGTTAATTCAAGGCGCACATTTTCATTACGTAAAACTGTTTGTCTTTACTATAAGTGAGTCTCTTTTTTTTTTTGCTACTCAAACCAGCAACAGATAAAGGAGTGAACAATCATCTAGATCAGTCTGTACTTTGGTGTTTGGTGATGGTGCAACATCAAACCACATTTACAGTATCAAACCGATGTGTCTGAGGTGAATATAATATGCAGGTTATAAAGCTGTTTAGTTTCTTCTCATCATGTAAGCGCATGCTATCACTTCAAGGTAAACCGATGGAAAAAAAACTGAGAAAATGTAAATATTTACAGATGACTGTATATACCAGATATAATGCTGTAAGAACCAATGTTAAATATGGTCTGAAGAGTCTGGATATTTGAGTCTATAAAAGTGTGGCATTTTAAAATGAAAAATGTGTAGGAACTCTGAGTAAGATAGGAACCTTCCACATTGAATGCTGTGGTAAATGTGTATTCCCATGTGCCTGTGCTCAGACAGGGGAGTACGCCACGGATGAGGAGGAGGCGGAGGCGGAGGCGGGACAGACGGGAAGGGACAGGGATGTGGCCATTGAGGTTTTCGATTTACCCGAAAATGAGGACATCATCTCGCCATCAGAACTGGATGCCACCAAACTTTATCAGAAGTTTCGAGAGGTAAACCAAGAACGCACAATTGATCAATGAAACTAAGAACTTAACCTTTAGAAAACATCAAAAGGTCAAACAAAGTATTAAGTCAGGTGTCTTTTTTTTCTTTCTTTTTTTGAGGTTTGCTGAAATAGTCTAAATACAGATTAAAATAATGTCTTGTTTTTTTGCAAAACATATAAAAATAAAATGAAAGAAATAGACATTTGTTATGTAACTAGTTTATTTCAAGTTTATTTTTATGTTAGATAATAGTTTATATTACATAAATACAATACTGTTTAAATGTTTGCGATCTGTACATAAAAAATATTAAATTCATACTTTTATTTAGCAAGTATGCATTAAATTGATCAAAAATGATGGTAAAGACATCTATAATGTTACAAATAATAACTAATTATTTTAACTTATTCACCTTGATTTGAGTCATTTTCAGGTCTGGATAAGTATGGGAAAACATCTTGACATTTTTTGACATCTTGATCGACCTGGAGAGAATAAATGTTCCGTTGATCCTTTTCATTTTGTCAATACAACTCATCTGACAACTCAACTTCACTGCTTTTCTTACACACTGGTGCTGATAAGAGACCATTACCTTTTCTATATAAATATTGCATTCCAGAGCTCACTCCTTCTTGCTCAGTTGTCTTTTTTCCTTCTCCCTCTCTCGTGTTCATTCTCTTGAGACTGCATTTGCACAGAGAGAGAGAGTGTGTCAGTCACGCAGAGAGAGAGAGAGAGAGAGAGAGAGAGAGAGAGAGAGCCTCTCTGGTCAGTTCCCTTCGAGAGGAAGATTGTCCTTGATCATCCAGTCATCTCTCATCTACTCTCTCTCATCCCTTTGTTTCTACAGCTGCAGATTAAACACACTGTCACTGAGGCTGAGATCCAGAAACTCAAGAACAAGGTAAGAGGCTACCGTATCTGCTAATGTGTGTTTCCTCCACAAATGTAGTTCAGCTACAAATTGGATGTTGTTGTTTTTGTTTCAACTGGAAGTTACAGTACATGAAAGGAAAAGTACAACTGGTTTTATTGACCTCAGACAGGAGGCAAAAATCAGAGTTATTTTAGTAGGTTTTTTATTTGAACTTGAGTTAGTAACTTTGTAATGTGCCTTTGGCATTTTTATTATTTAAAAAAATATATTTCTATATAGCTTTAATTTTTATTTCAGCTTTTGTTTAGTAACTTTAGTAATTTAACTTAAATTCGCAACATATTTTTTTAAGTAAAAATGTTATTTTATTTCAGCTTTTTTTTATGTCCAAAAATGATAGTTTTAGTTTCAGTTTTAATTAACAATAACAACACTAGCAAAAAAAAAAAATTGTTGTTGTATCCGACTCAAATCTGTTAATCTGTTAAATCAGCAAAAACAACAAAACATGTTGGACATTCAGAACACTGTGCATTATGAAACATCATACAATGTTTGCAATGTGATCTCGAAATATGCTATTTTTCTTTACTCACACTTTCCACATTGACATTCACTATGTAGTGAATAGTGAATGAGTGGATGAGTCAGCAGTTTTGGACAGCAAATGCATGAATGTATAAAGCACCTTCTCTGAGTTCAGCGGTGAGATGTCATGATAGACATGACAGAATCGAAAGTTTTTCACACTGACAGCTTCTCTCGGTTGTCGTCTGAGAGAGTCTCTTGGCATAATGCTGAAGCTTTCATCAATACTATTCACATTATTATTAACGTAAGAGCAGGAGCGGTCATTTGTAACTCGAATGTGTCGAGGCTTACAGTCTCATCCACTTCTAGTTATTTTAGCTGTGCAAAGCTAAATATTGCAAACTGTTCTTTGTTATCATATTATTTTAATTTATTTTTCATAATCATAAACACACGGGTTTATAGCTCAGATTATTTTATCGTTTTCTTAATTCCCTCTATCTGCTTAATCGTGTAATATGTTTTTTCTCATCTGTATTAAAGCAGTTGTATATTTTGTAATGCTCTCCTTCAGGCCATATATGTCTGATAGCATGTGCATATAAATTGGATGTGCACAGCTTCTTATCTTATTATATTTTGGTGGATTTTGGATTTACAGTTGATTAAGCTGTTTTTAAGTCTCCATAGTCATTTGCCCTGGTTCACACTCTGCATGTACAGTAGGGGTAGCTGACGTGAAATACTTTTCGGGAAGAGGACGTGTCCTGCGGCATGCTATACATCTGACATGCTATACATCTTTCAAAACAGTATTTTGCTTAGCGTAACATTTTATACTAAATCACGCTGCAGAACAATTAAAAATGAACTAGATGAAAGTAAAAAGAGGATTTAAAAAATGTGAAAATGTTTAGACTACTGTCCCAAGATGTACACTTTTTCTTTTTCTATCTATCTATCTATCTATCTCTATCTATATCCATCTGTCTGTCTGTCTATATCCATCTGTCTATCTGTCTATTTATCTATCTGTCTATCTATCTATTTGTCTGTCTGTCTATCTATCTATCTATCTATATCCATCTGTCTGTCTGTCTATATCCATCTGTCTATCTGTCTATTTATCTATCTGTCTATCTATCTATTTGTCTGTCTGTCTGTCTATCTATCTATCTATCTATCTATATCCATCTATCTATATCCATCTGTCTATCTGTCTATATCCATCTGTCTATGTCTATCTATCTGTCTATCTATCTATTTGTCTGTCTATCTATCTATCTATCTATCTATCTATCTATCTATCTATCTATCTATCTATCTATCTATCTATATCTATCTATCTATATCCATCTATCTATATCCATCTGTCTATCTGTCTATCTATCTGTCTATTTATCTATTTGTCTGTCTGTCTGTCTGTCTATCTATCTATATCCATCTATCTATATCCATCTGTCTATCTGTCTATCTATCTGTCTGTCTGTCTGTCTATCTATCTATTTGTCTGTCTGTCTATATATCTATCGATATCCGTCTGTCTGTCTGTCTGTCTATCTATCTATCTATCTATCTATATCTGTCTATTTATCTATCTATCTGTCTATCTATCTATTTGTCTGTCTGTCTATCTATCTATCTATATCCATCTATCTATATCCATCTGTCTATCTGTCTGTCTGTCTGTCTATCTCTCTATCTATCTATATCTGTCTATCTATCTATTTGTCTGTCTGTCTATCTATCTATCTATATCCATATGTCTGTCTGTCTGTCTATCTATCTATCTGTCTGTCTGTCTGTCTGTCTGTCTGTCTATCTATCTGTCTGTCTATCTATCTATCTATCTATCTATCTATCTATATCCATCTATCTATATCCATGTCTGTCTGTCTGTCTGTCTGTCTATCTCTCTATCTATCTATATCTGTCTATCTATCTATTTGTCTGTCTGTCTGTCTATCTATCTACATCTGTCTATCTGTCTATCTCTCTATCTATCTGTCTATCTATCTGTCTATTTATCTATCTGTCTGTCTATCTATCTATTTGTCTGTCTGTCTGTCTATCTATCTATCTATCTATCTATCTATCTATCTATCTATCTATCTATCTATCTATCTATCTATCTATCTATCTATCTATCTATCTATCTATCTATCTATCTATCTATCTATCTATCTATCTATCTATCTATCTATCTATCTATCTATCTATCTATCTATCTATCTATCTATCTCCATCTGTCTATCTATCTATCTATCTGTCTGTCTCTCTATCTATATCTGTCTATCTATTTGTCTGTCTGTCTATCTATCTATCTATCTATCTATCTATCTATCTATCTATCTATCTATCTATCTATCTATCTATCTATCTATCTATCTATCTATCTATCTATCTATCTATCTATCTATCTATCTATCTGTCTGTCTGTCTGTCTGTCTGTCTGTCTGTCTGTCTGTCTATCTGTCTATCTATCCATCTATCTATTTGTCTGTCTGTCTGTAGAATAAAACGTAGCATACACAATAATACCAGGATCATTTCTAAGTAAAGTAATGTTTGTTTTCATGTTGTCTTTATTGTTCACCATATGCTGTATTTCCTCCCTGTGTCTCCATCCTGGTCTCTCTGTTTAGCTGGCCACAGTGGAAAAAGAGAAGGCACGGTGGGAGAGAGAGAAGACGCAGCTCAAGCAAAGCATCGAGGATAACAAGGAGAGGATGCTAAAACTGGAGAGTTATTGGATCGAGGCTCAGACGCTGTGCCATACGGTGAACGAGCATCTGAAGGAGGCCCAGAGTCAGTATCAGACCCTGGAGAAGAAGTACAACAAGGCCAAGAAGCTCATCAAGGACTTCCAGCAGAGGTACATTTACTGAGATGAACGGAGAGTACTTTAACTACGTCCCCTAAACATAATACTATTCCAAGAGAATACTAATTGCATTTCAGGTAATTACAATAGCAGCGCTGTGCTGAAGACAAGTGTCTTGATTATGTGGTTTCCATTCTATCACGAAAGACAACAAATGAGCTGATTACCATAAATGGCAGCAAAAGAGCTTCTGAGTTTTTAAAGGAGCGATGTTCCTAAACTCTTTTCCGAAACCTAGTGAGCCACCCTATTGTCTGCTGCCTACATAGGGTGCTGCTGCCTTAGGCCCTCATAAGCAACCCAAATTGGAAATACTTAGAGGAATATGTACTATCGTTCAAAAGTTTGGGGTCATTTAGATGTTTTTTGAAAGAAGTCTCTAATGCTCACTTATGCTGCTTTTGTTTGAACAAAAATACAGTAAACAGTAATATTGTGAAATATTATTACACTTAAAAATAACAGCTTTCTATTTTAATATATGTTAAATGTACTGTAATTTATTCCTGTGATCAAAGCTGAATTTTCAGCATCATTACTCCAGTCTTCAGTGTCACATGATCCTTCAGAAATCAATCTAATATGATGATTTGCTGCTCAAGAAATGTAAAAAATGTTGAAAACAGTTGTGCTCCTTAATATATTTGTGGAAACATTTTATTTTTCAGGATACTCTGACAAATAGAAAGTTCACAAGAACAGCATTCATTTCAAATATAAAACTTTTGTAAAATTATAAAAATCTTTACTCTCTTTTGATCAATTTAATGCATCCTTGCTGAATAGAAGTATTCATTTGTGTAAAGGGGTGGTATAATGCCCATTTCACAAGATGTAAAATAAGTCTTTGATGTCCCCAGAGTGTGTATGTAAAGTTTTTGCTCAAAATACCCCACAGATACTTTTATTTAGCATGTTAAAATTTTCACTTTTTGAGGGCGAGCAAAAACACACCGTTTTGTGTCTGTTCCTTTAAATGCAAATGAGCTGCTGCTCCCGGGACAGAGGGCGGAGCTTCAAGAGCTTGCACTCACACAGACATGCACTGAAAATTTCAAAAACTTTTAGCCTTTTATGCTCAAACTGGAGTCAAACAATGATGGAGAGACTCAAGAAGAAGCAAAAAACATGTAGAATGCAACAGGACATTTCTGAATGGTTAATTGATGAATTTATGTAGCTGATGTGTAGTTATCTTCTAGTCATTGATTAGCATATTCTGTCTTGATAATCTATAAATCGTGTTCAGGAGGCGGGGTTTATGTAAATTCTAGGGTTGGTGATGTCACTAACCCGGGAGGAATGTCGTGTAGTCCCTACCAGCCGTTTGTTGTAGCAATTTCTTTAAAAGCAAATATCTCCCTTTGCTTTGAACATAATCAACCACCCCTTTAAAAAATAATCTCACAGATCCAAAAACGGTAGTGTATATAAGAAGACTCGACTCACTGTTGACCTTGTCATTAGCATGTTGTTAAGCTAATAGCATTATAGTTTGTTTAAAAAAATAAACAGCACGTACAAATATTAGGTAGAATGGTACATTTTTAATTAGATTGAAGTGTTCTAAATAATTTTGGTAATGAATTAATTTATCTCACTTCGCCCACAATCTTGGATGGATTTAGCGCTGTTTGCAGTGCATTATGGGATTGGCTTCTTCACAGATGATACATGCAATGTTGTCTGTAGGATTTAAACAAAAGAAGTCAGCATAATTATGCAGCCTCTCTGTCAGGAGTGTGTTTGTGTTGCTGTACATTGACAGCTCACTATGTTTTGGCTCAGACTGAGCCTCGGTGACAAGAAATGGTTTGTAGCCATTTTTATGCAATGTCTGTCTCCCTGTAAATACAATTGTCAAGCTGGACCGGGTCTATGCTGACGTAGCTGATCGAATAGCATGGTCTTTCTGGCGAAACTTGAAGCTAGAAGCTTTACCATTATCCACTAGTCTTTTCAATAGGGCAGGTTGTGTGCTTAAATCCAGCTTAGGTTATAAATGGAAAACTTTGAGACACACATAATATCTGTGTGGCTAGAGGTTGTGATGTCTACTGAGAGAATCACACAGTGCGCATTTCTCAAACCGCACTAATGGAAAGTGTGAGCGGCGGAGTGTGTGAGCTGATCTCTGTGGTCATTTCTATCACAACTCCTCTCCTCTGGAGCCTGACCGCCTTTAATTGTGATTTCTCTTCAGGCATTATCACCATAGTTAACTGCAGAGGCGCTGTCTGTCCATGCCGACGAGCCTGAGTAAGCAGTCATGAGACGGCGCTGAACGAGAAGTGTTTCGGCTGACAGTAGTTTGATGGATATGTTGTTTCGTTATTTGCTTGATAATGAGGCTCTCTGCTCTCGAAGCCCTTCAAAATAGACTAATAGGTCCACATGAACTCATCTCAGCCCATATATGAGCAGAAACATTATCTCTCTGTGCTTGCTTTCAGAGAGATGGAGTTTGCACAGAGGGAGGATGCGGAGAAGAAGAGGCTGGAGGAGGCGGAAAAGGCTCATTTGGCTGAAATCCAGAGTCTTCAAGTGAGGGTAATTATCTGCACACACACACACACACACACACACACACACACACACACACACACACACACACACACACATGTCAGTGCACTTCACTGCATTTCATGGCAACTGTCTCAGACTGTGAAATCACCCAAAGTCCCTTTTCATTAGTCAGATTGTGAGCCCATATGGAAAAGATATATTGCAGTATTTATTGTATTGCTGGAAATAAGTACGAAACGAGCGTAGGAGCAATGTGAGAACATTACAAACCTTGTCAGTTTATCTTATGAATACTAATTAGGCGATGTAAAGCCCAGTAGTCATAAGTGATCTGGTGAAAGCAAAAGTGGATGTGTCAAACGGTGCTGTTTTCATGCACAATTAACTCTTTCCTGCCATTGACTGAATTTTCCGGCTTTCCATGTTTTTACTGTTATTCAGTAGGGGATTACGCAACAACTGAATGAGTAGGCTACTGAATCTCCGGATAAAAGCATAGGCAAAACATGAGCAGAAACAAGTGATAAAAGCATTGTATGGAAGTAAAATAATGACAAATGTTTTTGAAACAAAAAAGCTTGTTGAATTGCACTACTTAAAAAAATATGCATTGCATTAACCCTGCTTGCATTTTAATACATTGTATTTTTATGGCTTGCATTTTTATGGGCTGAAATTCAACACAGCTGTATATTGAAGCTGTGAATATTTCAATTCAAAACATTTCACACACATTTCCTTTATTAAAAAATCAATAATTCATATTCACCTTTCAGATTTCACTTTCAAAATATTCATTCTGTTTAAAAATAATGCATAAAAAAATAATACCTATAATATTTGACATGCCATTTTCGGTCCATTTTATTTCGCTTTATAAATTCGCTTCCACAAATTCAGTGGTTCAAATTCGACAGAAAATTCAATATTTGACATCCGGGAACGGCTAGCTTGGCAAGCCAGACCTACATCAAGATGTTAGGTCTGGCAACTCACCATAGACACGGCTCAATCCGAGGGGCGGGATAAACGGCTGTCTTTCAAATTCACTCTGCACGCAATAGGACAGCGCTTCAACCAACCAGAGCGTTTTCCCAACAGCGGAGCTAACGGCAAAACTACAAACACATCTTCCTTTTTTAAGAATGACTTAAGTGCCGTTCTTTGCTCTTTTCTCAAAGAAAAACTTAACTCCAAGTCCTCCAGAGTCGCGGCCAAAGCCGATTCGAAAGACTGTTCTCCAGCAGCAGCCATTCTTTGTTTTCAAGTAGCAGGGAACCGTCGCAACTCTGTCGTCATTATGTTATGCCCACCCGCCTACTCTATATACACGATGTGATTGGCCTGACCCAATTTAGGTTTTTACAGCTCGAAAGTCAACGGAGAGTTTCTAGACTACCCTGGCTGCAAAATAGATTTTGCTGCCGCTTGGGTGCGTCTAGATTTCTAGGCTAGGGAACGGCAGGAATATTAGTAGATTGCCGATTGATAATCTCCATAGCTGTTAGTCGACCTCACCAGCAGGAGGCGCAATCGGCTGTTGACGAAGAAGACTATAGATAGAGCAACAGGTGATAGTGTCATTCATTCATTCAGAAATGGAATAAGCGGTATGTAATTGTGATATATATATATATATATATATATATATATAAAGCTGATAAAGACACAAAAGCTGTGTTTACATTTAAGTCTTCACAGTTAGTTTTGCACATGTAAGCAGCTTTCTCTACCGTGAATGAGATTATAATATTATTCCCCGATGCTGATGTACAGATAAAACGTTAAATCTGAGGTAGTAGACATATTTCTCTCGGTTGTTTAGTTTTCTTAACTTTATATGGAGGGGCTGCTGCAGAACTGGAGGGGATTTCCTCAATAGGTCATTCTCCAGGATTTCCCTGTCAGGACACTTATGGACTAATACAGTGATATAAAAGACCAAACTCACACCTTATTGGGGATGTAGGCTATACCAGATATAGGAACAGGCAAGTGGACTCAGAATATGAACGTAACACACAAAGTTTCACGCTGAGCGTTTCCCAGTGAAATACTGGCATAAAGTTGGCTTGACCCTGGATATTCGATAGTCACACATTTAGGGACCGTCTCTAAAGTTACATGCGACATTGGTACACATGTTTCTAACTTCAATAGCATATGAAGAGAATGCTATTGATCACAACTATCTAAAAAGTGTGCATCATGCCTGACAGCTACATGAACAATTTACAGTTGGTTTAATGACTGCAAGTCATTCTCTTCAAATGCTATTGAAGTTAGAAACATGTAACAATGTCGTATGTAACTTTAGAGACGGTTCCTAAATGTGCGAATATTACTTACATGTTACTTGATTACTTACTTATTTTAATCAAATAAATGCAGCCTTGGTGAGCAGAAGAGTCTTCCATATATTCCATATCTATTGTGTATAAAAAACATGTGTGCTTTTGTATAGATTGTTACCCTGGAGTCAGAGCTGATGCAACTGATGAAGCAAAACGGCATCCAGATAAACAATAACAACAACAGCGCTGAGAGCCGAGCCCAGCTGACTGAGAGACTGACAGCCTTACAGTGTCCAAGGACAAGTGTCACTGGAGCGGGTGAGTCACAAACACACACACACACACACACATACACACACACACACACACATTAATTACCTAAATTATGTTTGACAAGTGTCCTCAAACCAGACCTCATTTAAACACACTTGCATAGCAGGACACACAGCAGGTCATTTATTTGAACTATTAATAGCCTATAAACTATCAGGCCTAATAGCCTATATAGTGTAGGTGAAGCACCATGCAGGTAACAGATGGGCCTCATGATCATCATAATGTGAGAGGAAACAATTAATACACAGGACAGATTTCCTTATCAGTCTCAAACTCTCAATCAAAGATGGGTTTCAGTGGAAATATGTCATTGTATGAAATTCACCCAGTAGCCAAGTTTCCATGGCTTTTAGTTTAAACCACTGTGTTAATGATGATATGATAGAGTAAATCTTGTTTTGATTTTAGTTCTTATTTTCCCTTAAATAAACAGAACAACCTGTAAAAAAAAAAAAAAAGGAATTCTTGACATAAAATAAATCTTTTTGGGAAGTTGACATGTCCGCCACTGCCATTAACACATTGTGCTAATTCTTTATAATTATTATGAAATATTTTTTCCATTTATATTTATTATATTTATATAGATTTTTTTCCATTCCAATATTTATCATTATGCATGATGATGATGATGATAATAGTTATTATTACTTTATCATTTTTAAATAACAGAAGAATATTTTAGTATTGTACACTCTTTTTGCAGTGATGCCATAGTAGAACCATTTTTTTTTCCCCAAAGAACCTTTCAGTGAGCAGTTCTTAAAAGAAAAACATTTCTTAGTGTAAAAAATATTTTAATAATCTGAAGAAACTTTTTCAACTATAACACAATATAACAAGGGCAAAAAACAAGGAACAGGTGTGAACAATGAATCACTATGGAAACTAATGAGTGTAACCATTTGCGACGGAAACAAAAGGCAAACAGCAACTAAACACAGGAAGTAAAACACTAGAACAATAGCAACAAGAATACACTTCAAATGAAGAGTCCTTTAAACTCAAGACAGGGCAACATGAAACCGTATTCTTAACGCCATGTAACCATCGATTCCAATAAAGAATCTAATTAAGCATGACAGTAGTAATAATAATCGTTATGATAAATATTTGAAGAATAATTCAATAATAATTAATGGAAAAATTTGTTACTGTATTTTTCAATACAGAAAGCTTAACGAACAATATTCATGGACACACTGTCCCTCATAGTCTCATATGTGTCAAATTAAACACGGCGACCACTTTCTAACAGTATCTCACTTTGCTCTGTGGCCCCCCCGCTTTCTCTCACTTTGAACTCTGACCTTGCATCTGCACACTACTGAGATTTTTTTAATGAAGTTAAACCAGCACTGTTCATCTCAGGCGCTTGATGCTTCACACCTCACACACTCAATTGTAATGGATGCACTGGCCCTTCAAATCTGCCTATTCTGAGTCCTCTGTGATCACTGGGATAAGAGCGGACAGCGCTGGAAAGCTGATTAGATGCATTGTGACTGAATGGGGCAGATTATGAGGAAGTGCTGCCGCAGGGACGCTTCAGTTTCCTAAAAGGCTGCAGGAAACCTCTCAGACCCGTTTCCAACAAGAGCCCATTTCATTTCAAATATCCATAAACAGCATATGGCACTACAGGACAATGCAACATATAAATAAACTAGCCAGTAGTCTGTTGTAGGATTATGTGTTTCCATCAGCCAAAATACCTGATATTTGATTGTGGCATCTGAGTTTTGTGTCCTTTTTTGCTTAAAGCTTCTTCAGTTCTTGAAAAAAATATATTTATGAAGATCCATTATAAAATTGAATCTGATTTTCAACGAAATCACAATAGACAAACACAGTCTGCTTGAACAAACAACACACAAATAATGATATGATTTCATGTACACTACCATTCAAAAGTTTTGGGTCATTAAGATTTTTTCAAGACGTTTTTGAAAGAAGTCTCTTATACTCACCAAGCTCTAATTAATTGATCAAAATATAGCAAAAACAGCAATATTGTGAAATATTACTACAAAATAGTTTTGTATTTTAATATATTTTAAAATGTAATTTTTTCCTGTGCTGAATTTTTTAGCATCATCACTCCAGTCTTCAGTGTCGCATGGATCCTTCATTCTAATATTCTGATTTGCTGCCCAAGTAACATTTCTTATTATTATTATTATTATTATTATTATTATTATCAATGTTGAAAAAAGTTGTGCTGCGTAATATTTTTAGTAGACAATTCAAATGAACAGCATTTATTTAATACTGAAATCTTATGTAACATTATAAACGTCTCTTTTGATTAATTTAATGCATCTTTTCTGAATAAAAGTATTAATTTCTTTTAAAAATATATTTTTAAATCTTATTGACCCCAAACCTTTGAACGGTAGTGTACATTCTATGACCAACTCATGCAAGAGTTCATGGTAAATCACTGTAACTAGAACAATGGAAGCCATAATTGCAGAAATGTTCTGTTTTGCTACTTGGTTGCTGTTCTGTGTATCATATTGTATTATGTAACTGTATGGATCTGTTTTGTGTGGTAGAACTGGACGAGCTGACAGGAGCCAGTGGAACTCACACTGAGAGAGACGAGAGGGTGAGACTCACTTTCACACACACCAAACACCTCTCATTCAGGCATTTAATCCAGATGCACTGATAAAGAGTGAAAGTCAATTCTAAGCTCATATTTAACAATTCATGAGTATGTGTTCAATATAAACCATTCATGAGTATGTGTAGAATGTGTCAGGTTTCTATGGTTACAGAATACTCCATTAAAGAGGGCCTGTTATGCTTTTTTTATTTTTATATTTTCACCTTTCTTTAGTGAGTAATGTTGCTGTCTGAACATGAAAAAGGTCTGCAGTTAAGCACAAAGTCACTCCAAAGTGAGTTATTCTCTATATCAGTGTCACTGTTTCTGAACTCCCTGAAGCGTAGTCTTGAATTATAAAAGGGGGACGAGGCCTGGTTGAGTTACAGTAGTTAGTAGTGTTTTGAAACTCACGGTTATGGTAAGGGGCGTGACATTTCCGAAACACGCTCGAAGTGGTTGACCAATCACAACACACTGGTCCAGCCGACCAATCAGAGCACACTCTGCTTTTCAGAATGAGCTTCATAGAGAAAAGAAGAAAAAAAAACGTTAGTGACAGACTGGGAAGAGAGGATCTGCAACAATGTCAAATATGTGAAAAATAATGTGTTTTTGAACATTCAAGCATGAAAAGCTATTCTAGTAGACCCCAAAATCTAAATAAAGGCTTTGTAAAAGGGCATAATAGGTCCTCTTTACCATTGAATGCATTTCTGTTGGATGGTTGGCCACATTTATGGTAAAAAGTCAAAAGTAATTGAATTGGTTCTCTTTTCCTACAGTAGTTCTTATGTGGGATTGGATCACAAAATAGGGGGAAAGCTAGAACATGTTACTTGTACACATTGTCATTCTTGTACGGTGATATCAAATTACAAATTATTGTTACTGAAAGTTTTTTCAGGTTACCTGAGAAAACATTGGTTACATGGTGTTCTCTCCCGGACTCAAAAGTCACACTGTGTCTCGCTGTTGTAGGTGTCTGTAATAACCTTAAACGCCTCTGCAGAGAAACAGAAGGAAGTGCTGTTGGGTCAGAAAAACTGTCAGGAAACAGCTTATTGTTGCAAAGAGCTTTCTTTCTTGTATTAACCCCCTCTCTCTCTCTCTCTCTCTCTGGTTTCTGTCTGTAGGGCTCTGGGTCTCAATCCTCCAGAGTGTCTAGTGCCACAGAGGCTGATAATGAGGGTAAATGCACCAAACCATTAATACCTGATTAGGGCTCAATTACAGGCCTAATGAATTATGCTTAAGGCCTGAGAGACACAATAAAGAAAGAAGTCCCAAATGATATGATAATGTAACAAGAGGAACAGCTGAAGTAATGAAGATTGCATCTGTACAGTAAATGTTGTATCTTGTTGAATGCTGATTTTCTCTCAATGCATGATTTTTCCACAGGCTCTTCAGCCGGTCAAGATGAGAAACCTGGCAAAAAAATACTAGACTTGGGGTACGTTGGTGCTAATTGTTCATTTGTAAATGTGAAGAAGCTTTATGTAATTGCCAGAATGAATGCAAGGCTGCTTTTATTTGGTCAAAAATTCTGTAAAACGGTAATGCTATGAAATATTATTACTGTTATAATAAATATTATTACTGTCAATAAAACTGTTTTCTGTTTTAATATATTTTAAAATGTAATTTATTCCCATGATGCAAAGCTGAATTTACTCCAATCTTCAGTGTCACATGATCCTTCAGTAATAATTCTAATGTTCTGATTTGCTGCTCAAGAACCATTTATTGTTATTATCATCAATGTTGTGCTGCTTAAAGTTTAATAAAAATAGATCAACAAAAATAAAAAAAAATATCACATTATATATATGGCTGTACTGTCACTTTTGATCAATTGAATGCATCCTTGCTGAAAAAAAGTATTAATTTCTTTAAAAATATGTCTCATGTTGGAAAATGTAACAAGCTTCTGGTAATATTTTCAGATCTTCTCTGAGGAAACGCAACGGGAAAGAGCAGAATCTAAAAGGATCTCCTGGTAAAAGGTAAATAGAGCATCACATACCTTATATAAGTGACTTCACGCAGCCTACCTGATTATGAAAGGATTTCAGAGATCATTTTCATAGCAGTGTCAGAATAAATGCTTTGTAGTTTAAGTCAAATGAATGTGAAGTACGTTCCTTAAAGGTGTGCCTTAAAACTGAGGTCTTCTGGACTGCAAGATGAAAAAAAGAGCTTCCACACTCCATCCAAGGGGAATTTTTCTTAACAAAATCTAGCCTATTATAAGAGGTCAAAATGTGCCCAAGTGTCCTTGGAGACTGATGAAAAAGGAACTGAAAAACTTTGTCACCTCTTTCACTGAGCACTTTTTATGCACCTTTTGGCTTTTCCGCTTGGATTTAATGTGCAAGGGTTTTTTTTTTTTTATATATACACACTGTGCCAGACTGCAGAACGTACACACACATTTTGCATTTGAATGACTCTTCACTGATTCAAAGAATTGCTTAATCAATGATTAAGAATTGCTCAGCAGAAGCACGGCTAAATTAAGGTTTTTATTTCCTCTGAGAATATATTCCGAAGGGTCGTATCCCACAGTGTTACAGCTTCAATAACCAGTAACTTATCTTTAGCTCCACAGGGCCTTCAGCAGAGAACAGTCCTGAAAGATGCAAGAGCAAGGTGAGAGAAAAGTCACACAGACACTCACACACACGCACATATAATGTACATGTGTGTGTGTATATATATACACACATTTAAAATGTAGGGGTCATCAAAGAGATATTAAATTCTTCAAAGTAGTTAAAGTGACTGTACAGACATTTATAATATTACAAAAGATTTCTATTTCAAATAAATGCTGTTCTTTTTAATTTTCTAATCATCAAAGAATCCTGAAAAACACTTCTCAATATTATCGTTTTTACTGTATTTTTTTATCAAATAGCCTTGGTGAGCAGAAGAGACTTCTTTCAAAAACATTAACAAATCCTATCAACCCCAAATGTTTGAGCGGTAGTGTGTGTGTGTGTGTGTATATATATATGTAGTGTATTTGTTTTTAATGATAGCTGGTTTAAAAGAAACTGCAATCCGTTGAATATTTTTCTTTCGTTGAATATGAATGCCTATTGCTTGTTTAGTGACATAATCTCCCTCTGGTTTGTTACATTTCCATTGAACAGAAATCTCTTTCCTGGCCACGCTTCTTCTCCTATTCATATTACGTGGTACTGTATCACGTCTTGTTTGTTCAGATGCAAGTTTAATCAGATGATTTTTTTTTTTTTTTTTTTTTTTTTACATAGTTTTTTTTTCTTAATTATTATAGAGATTCACACATTTAAAACTGTTTTGGACCTGAAATTGGGGAATTTAATTCAGCTGCATGCATTCTGACTCTCGTGTTTTTCTTTTAATGTATTCTTCTTCTAATACTGTACTGTACATGAATCTCACAAAAAGTGACCTTGCTCAGGCTGTGATCTTGGGATAAATGAAATCTTGCATTAATGCTTTGTGCAAATGTCTGAAGGACAGAAGAAAAACTATGGCCAGCTACCAATCAACGCCTGAGTCTAGGCGTTAAATTAGCTTTGAATGAATCGCCTCTGTGCCTAATAGTGAATAGTCCAAAATATTCAGAGAATTTACATAATCAGGCTTTGAGATGTTAGAGACTGCATCTTGTTAGAGACGTTCATTTAAAGAATGCATTCAAAGTCTTGATTTTGTTTTTGGGGTCTACTAGAATAGGTTTTCACGCTTGAATGTTCAAAAACGCATTATTTTTACATTGTTGCCGCTCCTCTCTTCCCATTCATTTAGTAACTCTCTGTTTAGTTCCTGTCTCTATGAAGCCCCTCCTCCTGAAAAGCACAATGTGCTCTGATTGGTCAGCTGGATCAGTGTGTTGTGATTGGTCAACCGCTTAGAACGTGTTTTCGGAAATATCCCGTCCCTTACCATAACCGCAAGTCAACCAGGCCCCGCCCCTTTATTCGGCGTATTCCTTGGGCAGGAATTATTATAAATGAGGAATATTGTGACGTGTTCGTTCCCGGAAGAAAACAAGACTGCTATAGAGGCGTTTCAGGGAGTTCAGAAACAGTGACCCTGATATAGAGAATAACTCTCTTTGGAGTGACTTTGTGCTTTTTAACTTTGTAGACCTTTTTCGTGCTCAAACAGCAACATTACACACTAAAGAAAGTTGCAAATGTAAAAAATGCAAATCAATGCAAATCAATTACTCAGTAACAAATTATCACGATCATCATTTGAGTGACTGTATCAATGTACTCAAAGCATTTTGTTGGGATGTTACAATAATTTTAACTGTCAATCAACATTAATTACACTGATGATCCTTTGTCACAATCAATAAAACAATCAGAACGAAAGGCAAAATAATTGCATAATTACCTCGCAAGTAATTGAGAAACAATTCATGCCAATCAACATGGTAAAAGGGTAAACGTGTCAATCAGATAACAGTGTTGTCTAACAGGTGTATCTGTGTGTGTGTGTGTGTGTTCAGGGTCCTGGTGTCTCTGATGACCTCAGCCTCAGCAGCACGAGCTCCACAGAGATCAGTGCTGTCCTGACCGATGTTAAGCTGTCCGGCCGATCGCGAACACTCACGCTCTCCTCAGATGAGGTGATGTTTGTACATTTAACCTGACGAAAAATCTGTCGCTATGACTTTCTTTTCGAATTCTCTAACGGAAATATGGTGTGTTCACACTTTTAGTTTGGTTCCCTTGGTTATTTTGGTCCGAAAATTATACATTTAGTCCTGGTTTGCTTAGCGTTCACACTGGCATTTTTAACACCGAACCTAAAGACATATTTTGCATCTAAAACAATGCTGTGCGCTAGACTGAATGCGCTCATTGTATGTGCGTACATATGATGGTATTTTTACCAGCTAAAAACTCATGAATAGCTTCTAAAATGTCTAAAGGAGTCAAAACAACGGCAGGAATTCCTTCATTACCAAACAAATGAAGATCTGCTGCAGGGAGACACATGTACTGAACTGTAATGTATCTTTTTAGGGTTGAATCTTGTGACATCACATCCTGTTTTGGTTCGTTTAGATGTCTTTGGTTCGTGTTGCGTTCATATTTCAGTCGAACCGCACCAGAGTTTGCTTGAAAACAATTCGGATGGCAGCGTTCACGCTTATTCAAATGAACCGCACTAACAGAGCAATCGCACCAGAGTTTGTTTTATTCAAACCAAACCTACCAAGTGTGAACACACCCTAAAGAATCACTTGCATGCTGAAATGTTCTGCCTGCAAAGCGTATACTATATATGAGTGTTTCTCTTGTTATTTATGCTGCGTTTATTAGAGTGTGGATATGATTGAAGATGAGGTGAGTTTGAGTCCCAGCATGGCTCTTCTTCCCACTTAAAACACTTATATTTAGTCTAGTTCTGGCATTCACTGCAGGTCATTTGTGACCCAAACAATCATTTTCTCATTTTTTCATGGATTCCATTTGTTTCCTCAAAGTATATTAACTGTGCTTTCTAGAAAAGTATATGTAAAATTCATGGAAGCCAATTCACATAAATTACTTTGCCCAGCCAGTGCCATAAGCTAGTGTGTGTGTGTGTGTGTGTGTGTCAGATTCTAGATGACGGTCCGCCTCCGAAGCCGTATCAGTGGCAGAACCGCAGTGTGACTGAATGGACATGTCAACAGGTGTCATGTTGGCTCATGGGTCTGAACCTGGAACAATATGTCTCTCTTTTTACTGCCAAGAATGTGGATGGAGAGCAGTTACTGAAGCTGGACAGCACAGCACTCAAGGTGAGGAATGAATTTGTTGGGATAATTTAGTCTCTATTCATAGTTTTCTGGAGGGCAAGACAGCCATAGAACTGTCAATTATCAAGCCACGAATATTTAGACCTCTTTAAAAGAAGAACAAAATGTTTTAGATTCATAGACAGCACCTGCTGTAGTATTTGAACTCTTGAAGTGCCTTAATGTACTAAAACAGTGATGTTAAAAGATCAAATTCAGCATACACATTATTGATGATGCATACTATACACCGGTGAGCAGATGAGCTTTGAACACAGAATATGAACACAATGCGCTATAAGGGTTATGAGGCAAGAGATGCAATTATAATGCATTACGAGCAACAACGCATTGCATTTATCTCCTGGGTTCATCTGAATATAGAATATAGTATGCATCATCTATAAGGTGTACATTGAAATTGGTCTTTTAAGATCACTGTCTTACTACATTAGTACTTAATTAGTAAATAATCTTGATCACACTACATGCTGATGGTAAATTTTAAACTTATTCTGGCATGATATTTTCCCCTACAATTCAACAGCATCTTATTTATTTATGCACATTTAGAGTTATATAAAATGTTTGTATATTACTAAATTAAATAAATATTTAGATTTTTTATATTATGCATTCTCACTTAATTATATCTACATTTTTAAGATTATCGACAACAAAAGCTTTGATTCATTTTGTTAGTCCATTAAATGTGTGCAATAGATGTTTATGTTTTAGGCAAATCTGCTTCCAGAATAATTCATGTCCCATCTGCTTTCCCAGTGATGAGAAAGTTATCTTTAAAGAGATTAGCATAGTTTCTTAAGACCCATCTGAACATCTCGTAAGTGTGTTTGCCTGTGTTTTTGGCAGGCGCTGGGCGTAGAATCCTCTCAGGATCGGGCTCTGATTAAGAAAAAGCTGAAGGATCTGAAGTTGTTGATGGAAAAAGCTCGCAGAAACAGAGAGAAAATGGAGAAACAGCGCAAGAAGGAACTGGAGCAGGTTCAGAAACAAGGCCAGAAAAATAGCAACTCCTCCAGACCAGGAGAGGGCGCTACCGAATGACAGTGCTTTTAACCCTCACTACTATCTCACCATTAGAAGTACAGATGAGTTCAGCCATTCAAGAGACTCGAAGTTCATTGCAAATGGGGCTCATTGCTATTGAGCTGCCATTGGATGAATTGAAACCAAAATGTCCAGATATGGATTTTATTTTTACTGAACAATATTCAGGTTTTTTTTCTTGTTTTAGCAGAACGATCACTGCTTTTTGGGTTCCTGTGTTTTATGTCTGATTAATATCTATTTATTTGCATATGGAGAATATGTATATGTTAACCAGAGCATATCAGCTCATAACTATCCACGGCAGTTAATAACTCTGCATTACAAGCACCTTTAGACAATGTACATATGCAGAAAACCTAAATATGAATATGTCTAACGTGCCATTTTTCTATCAAAACAAGGATAGTTTGTTCAAGGAAATCGGAACGTTTTTAATACGACAAAGCACAGGTCATAGTGATGGACAGTGTTGCTGTGGAGCGTCTCTTCATCTCAGACTCGAGTTTGAGTGCTGCTCAAAAGAACCACTACAGTCTGACGCAAACCTTACTGTGATGAGAAGAAAGCCATTCTGGGAAATGGGATATCACGGACCCTCATTGTGGATATTTCACTGTATACTTTGAACCTACCGTTCGGATCTCCTTCAACGACCTGCCAGTATTCGAGTCGAATACAACTGACGTGTTCGTTCTTCAACCGTGCTTGACACCTCAACGATCTTTGGAAGTCACGTGGTGGCAATGCGATGCTAAAGGAATCCTCCAAAGATGCGAGACTTGTACTCTAAAAGAAAAAAAGCAAGAAAAAGCCCCTCTGCTGCTTCTGTTCCACAGCGACCTGCTTCAGTCCTCTCCATCTCTGTGAGGTAGATTCTCAGTTAGACCCAAGTGCTGCCTTTTGAAGTGCTTTATGGTTTATGGTTTGAGGTTACAGGTTACGTGAACGCACGTCTCTTTTACCGGCATCCAGTAGAGCAGATGACAAATGTGCACTTAAAACAGGCCTGTATCTATATACACTACCAGGGCTTGACATTAACCCCCGCCAACCTGCCGAATGCGGGTGTATTTCAGCAGTGGCGTGTCACGCGGTCCCTCCTACTAGCCACTTTGCCGGGTTGAATTTTTTATATAATATATACATTTTTCAATTGCAGTCTTTTAAAAATGCTTCTGAAGTAATGTATGTTGTCAAAAATATTGAAATGCTAATTACCCGCAGAATAGATACACGAAACCAGCTGCCGGTCTTGGCGAATGTTCACGCAAACACAGTTAGTGAAAGTAAACAGTTGAGAAAGAAAACGCATGTGTAACAGTATAATGGATCGTCTTAAAGTGACAGCAGCCTAATATTCCTGCTGCCAAGTTATGAGATAATATTAAAAATATCTACGCGGCAGTTTTTCCCCATGGTATCAATGTCGAAACTGTGGCCAGTGAAAATGCCGAGTGGATGTAACTTTGGAAAACCACTATACACAGTGGCTGGTGAGCAAACAAGTTAATGTCAAGCCCTGTACACTACCATTCAAAAGTTTAGGGTTAATAATATTTTTTTAATACTTGCAAGGATGCATTAAATTGACCAAAAGTGACAGGTTTTAAACATTGATCATTATAATAAGTGTTTCAGCAACTTAGAATGATTTCTGAAGGATCATGTGACTTGGAAGAATCCAGCTTTGATCACAGGAATAAACTTTTGAATGGTAGTGCATGTTATTTTATCAGTATAGACTTTATTCGGTTTGATCCCATTGTGTTTTTATCAGTATTTGTCACACTCACACAGAGAGCACCGTGACGTGGTAAATAAGTCTTTTATAATGTAATTTACTGCATAGAGTAACCAACATAGCCTCTATCAATTTATCCTGGGTTGTATTTAAAAATTTATGCAACACATTGTCCTTATGTATCCATTGCAAGTATACAAAACACAGTAGCCTACAGACGTCGCTTTTGCATTTTAGATTCAGCTTTGACGAGTCGTACAGTATTAACCACCGCGTTCCTTTCACTGCCCAGTTTTATCTGTCCATATCACATAAACATGCTGTTCTCCCATCTGTGATGATGATGTTCATGTTTACATTACTGGTTATTTCCATAGCAACACGAAGGCAGCTTCAGTGGTACTTGGGCACTGTACAGAGAGCATTAGGCAGTGCCTGATGACCCTGTGGATTTATTATAAGCACTCAAATGGGACTCCATGTAAGATTATATTCATTGTTACTTACTGAATTATTTATCTCTAATAATTTGAAGTCTGTCATAGTCTATTTATTTTTGTTCCCAATCAAAGAAATGTCTGTAAATCAGTTCACGTTCTTTATTTATGAAGCAAAAAAAAAAAAAAAAAAACAGTTTTGCATTGTAATCAAAAAGTCCGATAATTAGTTTCTTCATTATCTCACAATGCTCTTGTGAAAATATCTTTAAATGCTCGTCTTAACATTGTGAAATGCTTTCTGACTGGAAAATAACCTGCTGTAGATCCACATCTAACCTGCCTATCCATTTACGATATACTGACTTTTCCTATGTGAAAGTTAAAGCAATAGCTTTTTTAGACTTCCATGAGGAGACCGAAGAACGGGTCTGTCTGTTTGAATATGTCTGTGTGCAAGGATAATCATGTACTGATTCGAGGACAGAAATGTGGTTCTCTTTCGTGGGTTATTTTGTTGTTTCCACCATAAAGCAGATTCGGTCAGGGCTGCACGCAACGCCTGAGAAAAGAGCGTTAACCTGTGTATTTTCTTTTGTCATACCCGCATGAGGGACCTTAATGTGCCATAGCCCTACCCATTCTTTCCAAAATACTCAATTTTATCTTATTTTTGTTCATGAAAAATTAAAAGCCTTGTGAAAGTTTGTCATGTTGGACTGTAAATACACTTCAAATGACACGTTTGGTCAGAGAACTACAATGAAAGATCATTCCAAAGTGTCTCGAGTTGTTCATGTTGTTCATGTGTAAGAAGTTTGATTCGGGTGTGGATGTTTTGAACGTTACAAAATTACATTTTGGCAAATCGGTTCTGAACTTGTATGAGAAATATGATAATTCCAAACATGTCTCAAAGTTGTTCATGTAAACAGTTCGTGTCCAGTTGTTGAATTATTATACATGTGATTTGTATGATCTCAAATGAATCTATCAATTTGAGACTATCAATTTGTCGCAGCATCCCTGAAATCACAATCAGGAGTCTCTTTAGTCCCTGTGTGTTAGCTTTGAGGTCACCTATGTATAATGGCTAAAAGATGCTTTGTAAGATTTTGTCTTCCAGGAAAACAAACAAAAAACATTGATGACTCATCATGCACTACACAGATTTTTGTCTAATCAGATGCTCTGAATAAGAATGCTCCGCCCCCTTAATACCACCTGCAACCAATTAGCAAGCTGCTTTTTTTAAAGGATATTTCCTGCCACAAATGTCCTATTTTAATATGAAAACACTTAACACAGAAAAAGCCTTGTTACACAAACCTTGAAAAACTCTTAATGTATTGATTTAGTAGGCTACATAAGAAACTGTTATAAGCACATCTGAAAGTGACTGACTTGTGGAAGCAATACTGAACATCTTATGTCAGCTTTATGGTGTTTATTTTCATAAATGCAACTTTAAGACTATAATTCACCTATGTCATCTATCCAATAGTTATCCTAGATCACAGTTTTGACAAAGTAGGGTTTTGCAAGACCAATATGTGACCTTGGTTAACTTTTGGTTAACCTTTGCCTTTTGTAATCATGGTTTTGCCCAAAATAATACCGTACAGTCATTGTAGGCCTAACTGTAATAGCCAATCATAGTAAATCAGTATGGCCGCTTCTTCTGCAAACATTACGTTTACTCATTTAGCAGACTTACAAATGAGCAATTCATTTTAAGGAGGCAAAACAGAAGTGCTAGATAGCTAAACAAAGTTTCACAAACCGTCTAAACAAGCTAGAACGTGGAGGGGTTAACAAATTGTGAAAGCAAAGAGGAAGACGTTTGTTTTTAGCAGGATGTAGTAATGGAAATCAAAGACTTTAGGATATTTCTGTCATGCAGTCGATATTTGAGTGTAGTAACAATTATATTTTGGCGGATATCGTGGTAGGTAGGCTACAATAAATATATATTTTTTGTAAAGGTAAACTTATAGTGTTTGCCCGGTTTAGCATGCTATGCATTGACCTCTTCCCCTCAGGCTATTAATAGTCAAGACTGTGACTGGCTCCACCGATTGTATTACACAGCTACGCTCACCGAATTCACAAAGCTTTTGGGAATCACGTACATTTACTGAAAAACTGTTTCTTCCGGATTAATCAGTGTGTATGTGTGAGATATGAGCGGGCCTGGAGCAGTTCTCGGTTTAGCTGAGGAAGATGACCTAGAGGATTTGTCGCGGCGGGAAGCAGCGAGGCTTTTAAAGGCACGCTTTCTAGACGCGCTCACGCGTGACGATGCAGCGGAGGTTTCTAAAATCCTTCGCACCACCAGGATCGACATAGACGCTGTGTTAGACGTGGAGGACCGCGATATGATCCTTGCCTCGTATAAGAAAGGTAATTCATGAATGCAACACAACAGTCGCTCTTTTACCAGAGAAATCATTGCACTGCGTGACTGCAATTAGTTATCCAGCCACAGGGTGGAGCCAGACTACCAGTAACACAAAATAAAGATCGTCTATGAAATCACCCTCAGTGAAGCACGCTAAATAGGCCTAAGGCAAGGGTACTTGAACATAAACGGTGTCCTGCAGTGTGATATGCTATATATTTAATCTAAAATCTTTTTTTTTTAAATAGCATTTGTTCAGTTGTATAATCATACAGGTGTTTTTTATGTATCAAAAGCTTTTTGTACTAAATTAGTTTGTCACAACATCCCCTCAAATAAAAAATAAGGAGTTTAATGGCCTTTAGGTTTTGTGTGTTAGCTTTAAGGCCAACTATAAGGTTGTATACTGCTAAAAGTTCACTTTTTTTGTATGATTTTGTCTTCTGGGAAATCAAACAAAAAAATATTGATGACTCATCATGCACTACACAGGGTTTTGTCTAATCAGATGCTCTGTAGAATGAAAATGCCCCGCCCACTAATACCGCCTGCAGCCAATTAGCAAGCTGCTTTTTAAAAGGATATTCCCTGCCCCAAGTGTACTATTTTAATATGAAATATGTGAACACACTAGGTTATTGGCTACCAGGTTATAAGTTGGAGACATCCTGGGCGATGGGTCTTCACGTGTGTATGATGTACAACGCTTTGAAGAGTGCCGTAGTCCTTCTGCAGAACGGGGCAGCGGTCAACAGGAAACCTAATGGGAAGACGCCTCTACATGTGGCCTGTACTGTGTCTAATGCTGACTGTGTGGAACTTCTGCTGGACTGGGGCGCACGGATCAACAGCATGTCCCTCAGTGGACACACACCTTTACACCACTGCATTACATCAGAGTCTTTGGACTGTGCCAAACTTCTTATTCTCAAAGGTCCGTACATTTGAAAAGTCATGATTACACATCTAAAACTAAAATTATGACAACAACAAAAAATACCTTTTTGTTGCTTGTAAAAAAAAAAAAAAAAAAGTGTTAGCTGAAATAAAAATAAAATGCATATTATAATAATTTAAAAAAAACTTATTTTATTTCAGCTAAATCCCAAGGCAATATTTTTCTATTTAATTTAGTTTAATTTAGGCCTGGTTTCACAGACAAAGTTTAGATTAAGCCAGGATTAAACCTTAGTTCAATTAGGATGTCTTAAAAAAAACATTACTGATGTGCATCTTGACACAAAACAATGGCACTGACCTATTTTAAGATTTGTCAGTGCAAATTGCTTTCAGTTAAAACAGCTCAAACATGCATTCTAGTCTGGGGCTTAAGCCTTGTCTGTAAAACCAGGCATTAATGTAATAAAATGTACTGTACTGAAATAAAAATGAATAAAAACTATATAGACATATTTAAAAAAAATAGACAAAATTACTAAAACTTTAACTAAAATTAAAATGAAGATGGAATATATGCAAAAAAAACTTTTAATTTGAACATTTTTATTAAAAAAACAATTTTAATAAAAAATATTATTTAAATATTAGCCTATATTTAAAATAAAATTATAAAAACTATAATAGTATTTGAATGATATTAAAATAACACAGCTTAGTTAATCTAAAAAGAACAATCTGTCATTATTTACTCCTGTATGACTTGCGTTCTGTGGAACACAAAGATTTTAACTGTGTTTGTCCATATAATGAAAGTCAATGGGGTCCAAAACAACACTGGACCTCACTGACTTTCAATGTGTGGACAAAAAACACTTCTAATCTGACTTCAGGAGCAAATGTCAACATGCCCAGTGAGGAGAACCAAGACACCCCTCTGCACACAGCGGCCCGCTTCGGTATCCCTGAACTGGTGGCTTTATATATTGCTCAAGGAGCTGACATTAATGCAGTCAACGGCTACAAGGAGACGCCTCTGATCACTGCTGCATTCTGGGCCATGGACGTTCGTGAGCGAACCTACAGCTCAGACCACCATCTTGTCTGCCGGATCCTGTTGGACCACAATGCTAACTTATATTTATATGAGGAAGACAAGAAGACGGCGTTGCACAAAGCGTGCTGGAATTATGACCATGTGCTTATCCAGATGCTCCTGGAGGCCGGTGCCGAGACGAACACTATGGATGTCAATGGATGCGCAGCTATACAGTATCTTCTGAAGGTGACGCAGATCAGGCCGTGGGCCATTCCTGAACGCTGCTATCAGCTGCTGCTGAACTACGGAGCAGCCCGAGTGTATCCGCCACAGTTTCACAAGGTACATCACTCACCCTTTATTATTTGGGTATATTTTGATGGTCAGCTGGAAGCTGTTGGCACTTAAAGCGGGTCTTAAAGTATTACCGGTGTTGTTCTTGGTTGGTAAGTAGGTGTTGCAGTCGTGTCATGAATACCCCAGGGCAGTGGAGGTGATGGTCAATTCTTATGAACACATCAAGCACACTAAAAAATGGAGAGCTGCCATTCCTGAAGCTATATATGAGGTCAGAAACTAACTTTTTATACACTGCAAATAATGGAATTAGTATTTAATAATGTTTTTTTATTATTTAATAAAATATTAGAAAATTCACAAAATACATAATAAAATATATTCTTTTTATTATTATTTTTAAATATTTTTAAATAAAACAATTATTATTTTAAATTTTAAAAGTAGTGTGAAAATAAGCTGTTTAAAACTTTTTTTGGAATTTTTGGAATCTTGTTTACAAAATATTTAGAGCATCAAATCATCATATTAGAATGATTTCTGAAGGATCATGAGACACTGAGGACTGGATTAATGATGCAGAAAATTCAGCTTTGACATCTTTAAAATATAGTATAATAGAAAACATTATTTTAAATTGCAATAATATTTCATATTTTTTACTGTATTTTTGATCAAATAAATGCAACCTTGGTGAGCATAAGAGACCTATTTCGAAAACATAAAAAAATATTATTGATCCCAAATATATATTGGGCTGTGTAAAGAAAACAATATTTTGTGATGTTTTTACTTGAAAATGAGACAATGATATTTTACTGTTTTTTTTGCAAAGTGTCTTCCAGTTGTAAGGCACGTTATTTTCTTATGCATTTCAAACTAAATATTCAGACTTGACTTAAGCCTCTGCAAGCCTTGAATGCAGCACACAATGAAGTAAGCTATTTATTCAAGAAGTCCATTAATGAAGTGTTGCTTTTTCAGCCGTATCTTTTCTTCTTCATTTAGCGGCACAGGAATTTCTATGACTCTCTGTTTGCCGTCTGCACCAACAATCCACGTACCCTACAGCATCTGGCCAGATGTGCGATACGTGCCGCATTGTCCAATCGCTGTGAATTGGGTGTCCAGCGACTCGTTCTTCCTTCATCAGTGAAGAAATACCTTCTTCTGGAGCCTGTTGGAATCATATACTGACATCATATTCTGCATTACAGACATATGACTGCTGAAGAGTCGCCATCTTTTACATAAATCCTCCATACATCACGTTTGCTTGTCAGACATTCCACATTAGATGTTTCATTTACATCATTTGATCCTTTACCAGCAAACAATAATTGTTCCGATTTACTTAATATGAATATTCGATATGAAATATAAACAATGAATCATTTTATATGAATGCTAATAATATCACTATTAATTACGACACTCAAAGGTTATTGGGCATTCCGCACATCCATAAGGCTCATGTCTATCTGCGCTAATGAAAGTCAAGTTTTAAGCTTGTCTGCTAAGACTGTAGATCTTTTTTGAGGGGGAAATGAACAATGGAAAGCCATATTTAGCATAAGAGGATAATATCATGGAGTACGCCAACAGCACATTACAGATAACAGCTGAATAGGATGAGATGTCTAAGCCATTAGTCCTTTGGTCAAAGGAAAAACTGAAGTGCTTATCAGGCTTTAACCCTGAATAATGAGAGCTGACACAATAGTCATGGATCCTCTTTAAAGGGACCTCAATTAATTTAAGCTATAAAGGGGTTTAAAGGTCTGTCTTTTTGACAAGTTAAAATGAAGAAAAAAAAACGGGGGTAAGTTGTAACTATTTCAATCTGTGCAATCAGGAACTAGTTACAAATCCCCTGATTCACTTTGCACATGCTCAGTTTAGTCGATTAGCATATGTTAGAGTGGAAAAAACAATTTTGAGGTATGAAAGTTAACTTTTTTACTTTGTTTATTTTTGTTCTGGGAATTTCAGCTTTATAGTTAAACATCAAATTTAAATTATGTTTATTGTGTGTCTGTGTAGATATTTTTCATGCAAGTTGTTAGTGCTAATGTTTTGCCTGTTAGCTGTAAGGTGAGCTAGTTCATGGCTACAAGACTCGGGGTTAGTTGTAACAACAATGAAACGTTACAACCTAACCCTAACACCTTACACACACACACACAATATTCAATTTCAATTTTATTATGGCCAATATTATGACTGACAGTAACAAACATGCTTACACAAACACAATGTTCAAGTGTTCAATTTCAATTTATTATGGTCAATTACTATGACTGAGAGTAACAAACTTACACACACACACACACACACACACACACACACACACACACACACACACACACAATGTTACTTTTCATTATGGCCAATACTATGTCTGACAGTAACAAACATGCTTACACACAAACAATGTTTGTGTTCAAGTTAAATTTATAATGGTCAATTACTATGACTGAGAGTGACACACACACACATACATCAGTTATATTGAAAAGTCAGTGTTGAATAAAGCTTTCAAACCCCATTTTTGTGTGTGTCAAAATCCTTATTTCATTATGTTACATATCACCCCGGTGGATATCATAATGTTACATCTCACTCCAGGGTTTGTTACAACTAACCCAGACTATGGGGTGAATGTAACAATTCACTCCTCGTGTTTGAAACTAAACCATGCATTTTCTGTTTGTGTTGCAAAGATAATATAATTTGATAGCAGACACTTGTAACTAGTTTGAATCACATTTTGAACACACTGGCTTAAAAGTAGGCTACTCCAAGATATAGACAGAAAGGTAAAAAATGTTACAGCCATCCCCGGTCTCCCTACCCGAGTTTTTAACTAACTTTTAGCTGAACGAATCACTCTCGTTCACTTCCGTGCAGCGATTAACAGTGTATTGTCTAATATAGGCTATAACATTAATTATGGTTTTTAAGAAGGCCCTACCTGTTTTTCTCTGTTTTAGTGTTCGACTCGGATTACATGACTCACTCGACTCGTTTCGCCACCTACTGGCGTAATTATGGAACCAGACGTGATTCATGAATAAACTCTTAAGAATATTTTTGGTGAACGGATTCAAAAGAATCGAGTCACTGAAATGAATCTAATCCCCCGCTATACAATGTAAGTTTACGTGGAAAAATGACCGACGACCATCTCTATAGCTGCTTGTTATGAGCCATAATATTTAATAAACGAGCTCATGGCTTTCTGTGGTAATCCGCTAATACAGGATTCAGGCTTGTTTTAATCGGTGACATTGGAGGTTTGTGGACATCAGTGACCTCAAGTCATTGACCTCTTCACACTTGGTAACTATTTTTGATAAGGGGAGATGGGCTTTTCATTCTAGTCAGCACTAATTGGAGGTATTAAGGGTGAGTGCTGTGATTACTGGGCCCGAACTTACTTTTGTGCAAGTTTAGGGTAAATCATCATCTGTTCTTCCTATCTCTCTGTACCCTCTCACAGTCAACCTGTCACCTGGAAGCATGATTCTTCTTTCCCTCAGACAGCCTGTTTCCACTCATTCTCTACAGAAGAGAAACAGCCACTAACAAATGAACCTCTGACCCTGAAATGGTATAGACCGACTTTTAGTTTGATCTTGCTTTGAATGAGATTATTATATTATTTATAATTTTTTAAGCACATTAAAATGTATCATCTTATAATCAAGTCCACAATGTAGAGCAACAAGCACTGTAAATGGTAGTTCCTTTGGACATTACTAGCAGCAGTTGTGTGGTTTTAGAAAGAGGGGAAATTGTGTCAGTGACTGACAGGTCAGGCAACAGGCCTGCAGTTATGGTTCTTAAAATAGCACTTTTTTTTTCTTTTCCAAAGAGGGCAGGACTCTGGTGTCACAGCCACCAGATTTAGTGCTGTTAGGAAAGACTGGTAGACGTGTAAAAGAAAAGACGGATCATTTTGTTCCCGTCCTATGGCAACAGGCCAGAAATAAACAGAGGATCTATGCCAAAATCCTGGCCTTAAGTAAGAGTGTAGCTCTGTGAGACATCCCAGGCTACACAACTACAGTTGCAACAAACTATATCGTTAAACACCAACTCAGAATTGATGGAGTATGTAGCTTTTCATTTCTTAAAAAACATGTAGGAAGACCATTGCCATATTCCAGGATGACAATGTCAATATTCATCAGGCTTAAACTGTTAAAGAATCACTGGGAGGGAGCATGAAGAATCATTTTCACACAATTGGAAATAACATCACAACATTTTTTGGTCAAGATCTTGTATTGACAGTGCAAGAGTCCAGCACTCTGTAAAGTCTCCTCCAGCACATCCCAAAGACTTTCAATGAATTTAAGGTCTGGACTCAGAGGAGCCTGTTCTTCATGCTCCCTCCAAACTGAGAAATGTCCAAACTGGACTGTTTTCATAGATTTAAATTCTGCTAAAAGGACATAAAACCAAAAGGAAACCTTTTTTTCTTCATTCATTGTTTTAATAGTACATAAAATGGCACTCACTCACTGAATGATAAATTGAAATAGTTTCATGAATAGTGCTGAGCATTCATTAACACAGTTGCTCCTTTGTGAATACAGGATTGTGTATCTAAAAACACGTCAAGAAGCAGGCGTGATTTCACAAGGACGGAGATATCGAGGGATATGACTGCAAAAAAATGAAGCTTATGAGGTATGAATGAATAACATCAACATGGTAGATGTCAGTTCTAGATTATAAGTGGAAATGTGCAAATGATCTACAGAGGTTGTCTAAGTACTTCTATTTCTGTGTGAGGCAAATACATGATAGCAAACTGCTAGAAGCTAAAACACACACGGGAGTTTGATGAGTGTCACTTGACAGAGAGCAGCTGCTCCCACTTCAGTGCCCTTAAAATTCATACAGGTCCTTCGCATTGCTTTCAAAAAGCCAACTTTACAAATATTACAGTTAAATTAAAACAGAACAACAATAAAAACAAAATGAAATGATAACAAAAAAAAAAACTAGAAAGGCAAATCTGCACAATCCTGAGACAATTCTTTCAACAATATCTTTCATTTATACGCAAATGAACATAAAAATATTGCCTCTTCAGTGTTTTCATGCTAAAAAAAAAAACTACTCTAGTGCTACATGTCATTTTTGTTGCATACAGAATACCTGAAATGTTCAGCCAGAAGCTGTTGTCACAAATAACATAAATTATTGTGGTCATAAAAAGCTTCACACATAACAAAGATCAACATCTAGCCAGTTTTAAATAAATCAACACTATAGTCACTAACCTGGGCCCAAACTTACTTTGTCGGTTCCTTGTGACAGCTCAATCTTTTATTTATTAATTTTCATTATATTAATGTCAGTGGAGTAACTTGGATGTCATCATGACAACTTTTGTTGTTCTTACTTTGAAAATGAATTTTTAAATATATGTTTAAGAAATGATCTGGCCTCAATGTTAGCACCACATTTTCACATTTAAAAGTAAAAGAATTGTTAGACAGTAGGTCCAACTGTTACAGGAACATTTCAAGCTCACAATCAAGCAATACACAACTACGGTCATTCTAATATTTGCATTGTGAATGCATTTTCTACCAAGGAAATAAATAAAGCCTTGGTTACTTGTGTTCTTGCTAGAGATACATGCTATAAAACTCACACAAAGCTGGTAACTTGGCCCCACTGACTAAAACACCAGTTCACATCCTCTAAAACACACTTACAGAATCAGTTCAAAATCCGTGGTAATGTGTAGAAATCAACATGTTCAAACAACCAGTCCGCTTCAGTACATTCAACTGAAGTCTCTGACACAGAAGAGTTAACATGTTGTACCGTGTCCTGTGAAACTATAAGAGTTAGCACTGCAAATGAAGTGTGTGGTGTGTTATACGCAATGTGAGATGTGGAAGACAAAAACGCCCTTGTTATTCAGACTGTAACATTCATATGAAGACCATTATCAACCCTTTGATAATTCCATAAATCTGAAATAGCTATAAAATAGTCACATACATAGTTAGCTAAAATAACTCAAGGCCTCCACTATAGTTCAGTCCTTATGGTTATCATATGAGCTTCTCCTCCCTCTCAAACACTGTACTCGTACTTTCCCAGTTTCTTGGGTTCACTGCTCGGGATGCACCAGTCATCCGCCTCCATGCTTGTTTGATAATGCCGTAAGGCTGACTTGTTGAACACGGGAAGCCTCTCTATTGATTCAGTGGACAAAGCCTGCAGAGGGTCAAAGAGACAAAATAGACAGTGAATTGAACGTTTTTAACATATTAATGAATTTTAGAAGAATTTCAGCCAAATTCTAAATTGCGGTCTGTCACATTTACTGTTGTTCTACGAATTTTCGTGGGCGAAATCCAGTCATTTCAATAGGAGTCCACATGATTGGGAGTTTCCTGAAGGATGTCCTGACAGATTTTGTGACTGATTCGCCAACGGACCTCGTTAAATCTGTGACCGCAAAATTAGTGAACGTACCTTAAAAAGGACCTATTATGCCCTTTTTCAAAGTCTTGATTTTGTTGTTGGGTTCTACTAGAATAGATTTTCATGCTTGATTATTCAAAAAACGCATAATGTTTCATATATCTGACATTGTTGCAGCTCCTCTCTTCCCAGTCTGTCAGTAACGCTCTGTTTAGTTCCTGTCTCAATGAAGCCCCTCCTTCTGAAAAGCGCAATGAGCTCTGATTGGTCAGCTGGACCAGTGTGTTGTGATTGGTCAACCACTTTCAGCGTGTTTCGGAAATGTCACGAGTTTCAACACGCTACTAACTAACTCAACCAACCCTTTTTTAATTAATTATTTAAATGAGGAATATTGTGACGTGTTTGTTCCCGTTTGCGGTCACGGATTAAACAAGGTCCAATGAATCTAACCTTTAATGCAGCATTGTATGTGTACCTTTAGGTATATGACTGCCGATGTGCCGTATCCCTCCATAGAGTAGAGCTGCAGATCTCCCTGGAAGTACTTGGCATAAAGGCGGGAAATAGGAAGACCGTAGCCAAAACCAGCCTGCAAAGAATACGAGCCATAGTGAGTGTGTGAGGAAAAGAGAAAACATTACAACTGCATTACAATACTAATCTGGTGTAAACAACAGACTGAACTGTTAGTAATTTATAAATCTGTAAGCTCACAGAAAACATGACTGTGGATCAAAGTTTTACCGTGTGGTAACATTGCACAACAAAGACTATCTGCATACAGTGTGCTGAAATAGACCACCGTGTTACCGTGGCTCTTACCAGGGGAGCATTGCGAGTGTCTTCAGTCACAGGACTCGGTGCAGTTGAATACATGTAACTAAAAAGCCTATCGATTTTCCTCAAAGGAACCCCACCTCCTCTGTCAGACATCTAAAATAACACAAGAGTCATTACAAAACATGTTTTGACCCTAACAGCTCTTGCCAGCATGTTGTGAGTTTAAACAGAGATAAAATGTTCAACTTTTGATGAACCGTTAATCTGTGAGTCTAAAGCTCCGTTCACACCGCCAGCGACTTTGTTCGCTGCTTGTCGTTCTATTGTTATTGGTAGACTGCACATCATGGCCATATCTTTAGAAAGTGCAATTGAAAATGATATATTTCCCATAAAACTTATATATCATTCCAATCTGACTAGGAATTAGACTGAAAAGAATTAAAAGTAGCATAGTTGAGCCCTGATAGGGGGAACAGACTTCGACATAAGACCTGGGGCCAGCTGCAGAAACTGCTTAGACTAGTCATAAAAGTCAGTCATCCAATTTTTTCTTTAAGATTGGTCCTAACTTTGTAGAATCAGTTACTTAAAAACGTAGATTGGTTTATATTTGAATCAGGAAAGTAAGACATGACTAATTTCTAGTCAAATTAGTTCTTAAGACACAGTCGAGATGGTGACGTGTGAGCTCCACTGACAGTCTTCGCTCCTATTGGTTGTCCTTCACAAAATTCACTGCTTATTTGAGATGGTCCTCACTGCAGAACACGAAATCCAGGGGGAGGAGTTGGATCCAGATCCAACTCCTCCCACCTTACATATACCTAAACCTACCCATCTCCACCCCCTGATCCCTAAACCCACCCCTAAACCTACCCATCTCCACCCCTTAGATCTGGATCCAACTCCGCCCCCTGGATCTCATGTACTGCAATGAGGTGCTACTGGCTTATTTGCATAGAGTTAAACTTTTCTGAACTTTGTCGCTTGACAGGTCTACATTCTGTCACCAATGGCCACTGTCACTCGTGTCGCCAGCTCTAACGGGATCATGTCGCTGGCGGTGTGAACGGGGCTTGAGTGTTTGTCAAAGAAAGCTCACCTTGATGGTCAGATCTTCTTTTCCAAGAGAAACTCTCACTTTGATTGGTGGGAGATGCAGGCTGGTCTCATGGGTTTCAATAGTCGCTCTCATTGCATTCTGTTATGGAGAAACAACTTTATTATCTTCATATGCATGATGGCCATGTCATTCCAAACCCGATGGACTTTCTTTGTTCCATGGAACACAAAAGGAGATGTTTAGCGGAATGTTCATGCTGCTCTTTTCTAGTGATCTAGTGATCTTCAGTGTTGGGTGTAATGCATTACTAAGTAATTAAATGCTGTAATTTAATGACTTTTCCCTAGAAAAAGTAAAGGATTACTCTAAATTTTTCTGTAATTTAATTGCAGTTACTTCTGATCTATAGACAATAGAACAATTATATATAAAACATAGTGGATTTAACACCCATCTAATGTTAAAATGTGTTTAGAATGTAACCTTCTACCTTTAAATACTTGATCAGTTCAAGAATAATTTATGCAAATTTTACATTATTTATTTGAAAGAATTAAATGAGCAGTTTCATGCCTATCCTTGTATTGTTTAACGGGTCGAGGTTGATATGTGATTTAGAAAGTAAAAAGTAATGCAATACTTTTTTAGAGAGAGAGAGTAATAAGTACAGTAATCTAATTACACTGTTGAAGATGTAATTAGTAGCTAGTAATTAATTACTTCTTTAGAGTAACTTACCCAACACTGGTGATGTTATATAGGCATCATTTTCTGTCAAGCCCCAAAAAAACACCATAAAAATTGTCCAACATGTGTGCCATATTCCAAGTCTTTTGAACCCGTACGATAAATTTGGATCGGGAATGGACCTAAATTTAAGTCATTAGTCTTAAATCTCATTTGCGTTTGTAGATATTCTTGTTTTGTAACCACCAATCTATTTAGTAAAATCTTTCATTTTGTGTTCTGCAGAAGAAAGAAAGTTATACAGGTTTGGAACGACATGAGGGTGAGTAAATGATGACAGAATTTTCTCCTCTTGTGTTTATATAAGACTTTAATTGTGTGTGGGCTATAGCTACAATAAAGTGATTCAAGTACCTTGAAGAGCTCAAAGAGCATGTGGTACAGATGAGAAGGCACATAAACTATATGTATAGGGTCATTGGGTCCTTTAACTGCAATAACAACAGATATATTGATTCAGTAACAGTAGTGTAAACCAGAAAGCGAGGCCATAGCATGCCATCCCACATGAACTTATCATTTTAAGAATGCATTGAAGAAATCAACATTGGCATGCTGCCCAAAACAGTCAGCTATGAAGCACATGATAGAGGTTATGCTGGCTAATTTGTTACTACGTGTTGATAAAACAGGTGACCAGCTGCAACGGTGGTCACTCAACCTTGTAGGTTCTCTTTGCTTGACAAAATAATACACTGCTATTTACATGACTAAAAGATAAACCGTGAGACCATGCCAACTTTTTGCCAATGTGTAACTAAGTATACAGCGCAAATCATATCATCCAATATATTTCTCCATAGACACACAGTGATAAGATTATAAAGCGCTATTTCTGTCTACGATTAGGCGATTCAAGAACTTACTCAATGTTTTGCATATTAGCTTACTTTTCTTATCAAATTCAAATACACTACACTATTATTGATATACACTATATTGAATTTTTAAGCAAATTCAAATACTCTACACTATTATTTTTTACTATCTTACATTTTGCTGTACATATAAATGTACAGTGCAATGCATAAGTTAATACACCCATTGCTCTCAATGCTAATCAAACTAGCTTTTAGGCTAACTGAAATAAAACCATGCCAATCTCTAGGTATGGTGAAGGCTATGTGATGATGTGGGGCTATTTTAATTCCAAAGGCCAAGGGAACTTTATCAGGATGCATAGTATCCTGGATCCATGAAGTAACTGGCCTTTAAAAATAAAAATCTGCCTGCCTCTATGGGAATTTAACATAGGGGTGTACTAACTTATGCACCATGTATTTTAAGGAAGAACATTTATTTATTTACGATACATTATTCATTCACAAAGAAAATTGGTGTCCTTAAAGGTTGGATTTTTCCTAATTTTTTTAATTAAGGCATTAAGTTCAATTTCCAAAATATGATTTTTTATTCCTCTTTTTAGTCAACTTTAGCTTGGGTGTATTAACTTATGCATTGCACTGTACATTACAGTTGCACTACTTTTTTTCTTCTTGTTAGAAGAAGCAGTCGAACAACAGGAGAGAACATCAGTCTGTGAGTGTTTACTTTTCCCAGTAGATTTTAGCGCGGCTCTTTGTTGCTAGGAAACTCTATTCTAATAAATAAATAAAAAATGATTAACATTTACTGCGTTAGATTAAACTGAGAAGGGTCTTAGCACTTGCATATTGTTGTCCTACTGTTAGTTTAACTGCTTCTATTGTTCTCATTTGTAAGTCGCTTTGGATAAAAGCGTCTGCTAAATGAATAAATGTAAATGTACTTTTCAAAAGGGCTCGGTAAGATTTTTTCGCCCATCAAGCCTGCATTTAATTGATCAAAAATGCATTAAAAACAGCATTATCATGATATAAAAAGATCTATTTTAAAATGTCATTTATTCCTGTGATGCAAAGCTGAATTTTAAGCATCATTACTCCAGTCTTCAGTGTCACATGATCCTTCAGAAATCATTCTAATATGCTGATTTGCTGCTAAAGAAACATTTCTGATTATTATCAATGTTAAAAACAGTTGTGTTGCTTACTATTTTTGTAGGAACGGCTACATTTTTTTCAGGGTACTTTGATGAATAGAAAGTTCAAAAGAACAGCATTTATCTGAAATAGATGTCTTTAGTGTCACTTAATGCGTCCTTGCTAAAAATAAAATAAATAAAAACGTACTGATCTCAGGGTAGTGTATCTTTTTTTAGGGCAAAGTTAAATTGAAGGTCATGCTTGATTGATTAGCATTATTGCACACTAAAGAGTCCAGGCATGTTTTATAGCATACAGGACAAGAATGTGGCATTTTACAGCATACCCATAATCCCCACCCAGCACATTCTGTTGGCACCATCCCACAATGTCAAACACCTCAAACCTATAGAATCGGCTGTGTTGTAAATAACACTGTAGAGACCTTCACTGCAGAGTTCAGCTCAGGACTCATCATGCACAGAGCACACAACGACTGAAAAGTTTGAGAAAGCTCTCACTCACAGTTCACTTGTTTGATTTCCACTTCGGGAGAAGTCAAGTAGTACTGATCACACAGCAACTTGGCACTTTCATAGGCATCTAGAGAGGGAAAGAGCGAGACACAACTTGAGTCGGCCAATGTAGGACATACAATGTCAATTTCACTTGCAGTTTAGTAGTAAAAAAAACATGAAACATGGTTAATTACCTTTTACAACGTCCACAGCATCACAATTTGGGTCGATACTGCCTATGTGTTTGGGGTGGGCTGGATTGGTGCTTCCATCAAAGATTAACGCTAAAATGAACACACATTTTAAGTACATTTTCTTTGCAGGGATGCATGATATATGGGTACTACATCGGTTATTTCCTAATATTAATGATTCTTAACTAACTACCGTGCAAAAGTTTGGGGTCAGAAAGAGTTTTTTTAAAATAAATTAATACTTTTATTCAGCAAGGATGCATTAAATTGATCAAAAGTGACAGTAAAGACATTTACATTGTTAGAAAAAATATTTCTATTTCAAAATCAAAGAATAATAAAAAAAATAATAAAATAAAAAGGTTTTCCAAAAACACTTTAAGCAGCACAACTGTTTTCAACATTGATAATAATCAGAAATGTTTCTTGAGCAGCAAATCATCATATTAGAATGATTTCTGAAGGATCATGTGACACTGAAGACTGGAGTAATGATGCTGAAAATTCAGCTTTGATCACAGGAATAAATGGCATTTTAAAATGTATTCAAATGTACAAGTTATTTTAAATTGTAATAATATTACTGTTTTTACTATATCAGTATCAGCAAATGAAATGCAGCTATGGTGAGCATAAGAGACTTCTTTAAAAAACATGAAAAAATGTTTTACTGACCCCAAACTTTTGAACGGTAGTGTACATCTGTCAATATTATATTTAACTGTGC
Source organism: Rutilus rutilus (assembly GCF_951802725.1). NCBI lineage: Eukaryota > Metazoa > Chordata > Actinopteri > Cypriniformes > Leuciscidae > Rutilus > Rutilus rutilus. The sequence continues at coordinate 4,730,933 of NC_140216.1, read as the reverse complement.
ATGCATATTTCCCCCATTTAGTTTGCCATCATCTAAAAAAAAAAGTTAACCTATAAAAACATTAATGCTTTAATAACATTGTTAAAAGAATCTTTAGCAAAACTCAAAATGAATATCCATTTTTCAAACTGGACATTATAATGTTGCAATGCCTAAATTCACTTGAAGTATTTAAAATGATCGTATTGTTTTAGTTTCAATGTATTTACATTGTCTACGTCTAGTTCAGTACAATGTACATTACGTTATCAGCAGATTTCTCGTCTATTGTTTCAGCTAAGACAGAAATGTACTGGCCAGGGCTTTAGGAAACATCCTGAACTCTTACTGTGCTGATTCATCAGCATGCGTGTGGAGATCCGGCTCATGTAGAAGCGGTCCAGGAAATACTGGACGTTCTGATTGGTCACAGGATCCACGCCAAAGGCCTCCTTGTACTCCAGCACTCCCTGTGCCATGGTGGGCACCACATTATTATGCCTGTTCCTGACATTGATCAGCGTTTCTGTGAATCTAAGAGACACGCCATCCAGTTAAACGCACTATTAGAGGTCATTAAAGCAGGCTGCAGCCAAGTTAAACATGAGATAAACTTGTGTAAGATCACTATTATGTCCTTTTACAACAAAATCCTTGTCCTTTGTTTTTGGGGTCTACTAAAATAAGTTTTCATGCTTTAATGTAAAAAACATTTGACACATATTTGACCTTGTACACTGTTTAGTTCCTGTCTTTATGAAGCCCCTCCTTCCAAAAAGCGCAATGTGCTCTGATTGGTCAACTGGATCAGTGTCTTGTGATTGGTCAACAACTTTAAGTGTGTTTGGGGAAATGTCACCTTACCCTTAACCATAACCGCAACACACTACTAACGCAACTGAGTCAGGTTTGCTTATGCATTGGCCAGGAATTATTATAAATGAGGAATATTGTGACGTGTTCGTTCCCGGAGGAAAACTCAAGACTAATCAAGGTGTTTCAGGGAGTTCAGAAACAGTGACACTGATATAGAGAATAACTGCCTTTAGAGTGACTTTTTTTGCATTTTTCATGCTCAAACAGCAACATTACACACCAAAGAATGTTGCAAATGTAAAAAGCATAATAGGTCCTCTTTAATTTTGGACTTACTTAGTCAGGATTTTTTTATCCTCTGGGTCTTTCTCCAAAAAGTCAACAAGCTCCATCAGACTCTGCGCATACCTGTCGTTAAGAGTGAACAAACAGTCAGGGTTTATCTCAAGACGGGCCTATATGAGCTCAATTCATTGGGTTAGAATAAGAGGCATAAAGTCAAAACTATAATTAAATTTTTCCAAATAAATTGACATCGAATCAAATCACACTGAGATCAGAATCACACTGAATTAAGTCGGAAATCAAATTGAATCGTGAGATCTTTACCAATACCCAGCCCTATTAGAAACACAACCATAATGCACTGCACACATGAAGTAATTCTGTGTGTTCTTTCCTTTGTACAACAAAGCCAATATAGTCATTTGTCTGAGTGGCTGAAGGAAGCTGTATAGCACTGATGGGTTTTTACTCTAACCACTGATCGCTTCTTTACGAAACCTGAATGGTGAATAAATAGGTTTTCCAGGGATAATTTAAAGATTAGAGTAAATGGGAGACATGCTGCACTGGGAACAACTGTCATGTGACACAATGGACATACTGTACTATCATCCACCTGAAAGACAGCTTTGTGTGTCAGCGTGCTGCACTGTCAAAGAGGACTCGTTTACATTTCAGACCTTTAGGAAGGTTACAGTGCACACTTGTTTGTGTTCGGTGTCTCATGATATTCGACACTGCATAACATTTCCATGAACACATTTGAAAGTTACATTTAGCTCCGGTTTTGATCTCAGCATGAGTCACAGATTCTACAGTCGTGAGGACAAGGACTCTGAAGCACATAAGACTTTAAAATTCAAGTTATAAAAATATTATATAAAATTAATGCATTAAATAATTTGTATGAAAATAAAAAATGTAAGAAAAGAATAAATGATCAAATTATAAAAAAATAATATAATAACAATAATAATAATAATTTATATATAAAAATTCATTTAAATTTATATAAATGTATATATAATAATAATAAATAATAATATATTATAGTAATATAATATATAATAATAATATATTTTTTGTTGAAAATTCTTTTCTTTTTTTAGAGTAAATGTCATAATTTCAAATAACTTTGTATTTTGCCTGTCCTCTGTGTCATGTGTAGTTTTCTTGTTTCTTCTTTTTTGTTTTTTTAATAAGAGGCATAAAGTAAAAACTGTAAATAATAATGAAAAATTAAATAAAAAGTACTAAAATATTTTTTTTTATAAAAATAAAATAATAATAAAATAATTTATATAAATAATAATAATAATAAACAAAAACATTTTTTGATCATTTTGTGTCATAAGTGTGAATGTTTGCTTGTTTGTGATTCGCCTGTCCCCGGTGTCACGTATAGTTTTCGTTTTTAAAAATGTAGCCTCTAACAACAAAATCAGCAAAGTAAGCAGAAACATAGAGTTTACATAATGCCCATAATTACATAATTTTTTCAAAGCATTCCAGTTGACTTGTTGAACACAAAGCCTCTGCCAAACCTTGTAGGACAAAGGGCAATAACAGCTCAAATTGAGTTTATAAATCATTCTGTCCATTCAGAACTTGTTAAACAAGTTTTATTCATAAACTGAAAAACTTTCCATGCCGAACAACATATTTAAATAAAAGCCCTTGTTGTTTTCCTTATTTTCAGAACTGTCAGCAAATGAAATACATCTGTTACCCATGATTTGCTATTTTGATTTAAAATGTACTTATGGCCAATTGCTTTTAATAGAGAACACTTGAGTGACAGGAAAGTTTACGGGAAAGGGATCAGGACGTGACAAAGGTCAGACTCCGACCCACATCGTCGTGAGAACAACAACTCCTGCTACCAGTACCTGCTGCGCTGCATGCATACAGTGTTTTTGTTAACTTCAAAATGACATACACCTTCATAAACTTGTTTCTAATATTCTAATTGATTTATGTTAAGCTAATAACTAAGAAAGATTGTTACTTGCCTGCCTGTGTCAGCTGACTTCTTTATGGTGTAAAATGATGTTAACAATGCTAATGTTGTCATGATGTAAACAACACTAATGACTTTGACCTCAGGTTCAAATTTCTGAAGCATTATATATCTGTGTGCATGTTAGATAAACAGAAATATTGTCTGGAAACAAATTACTATCCAACCTGAACTATCCAAGCTTGATAGAATAGCAGCTAAATACTAAAAACTGCTGACGAAGGTTGGTGACATCCTGCGATTTTACTAAGAGGTATAAACAATGTGCTGAATCGACAAAAACATGTCCAACAGCAATATACTTCATAGAAACATACCATCACCCCCTAATGGAGTGCAACAGCGCCCGTCCACTTTATCAGTTACAGAAGTATTTTTTCCATTCATTTCTAATTTTAAAAACGTCTTTGTTAAAGCATTCGTGAATCATAAGTATTTGAAAATCAGAAATAGTAGTGAGGGAAAGAACTACAATCCCATGAAGCATTGCGAACTGTATAATCGAATTATAAACGATGGAGAAATATTAAAATATGCATTTAAAAATGTTGATTTTATATATATATATATGATATATATGAGCTAACGAGATATTTTCTGGCATTTTGCTTGTCGTGACTCTCTGATTGGTGCAATTTTCTGTACAGCATCATGGGTAATGTAGTTTTCCAAACATTCCGCTATTAAACATGATTATTTTTTAAAAAATAAAGTTGAAATAATGCAGACTGACGGCTTCAACAGAAGCCAATACCGTCGATTAACAACCTTGTAGCTCAAGGTAGGGCTATTTTTAAAGGTTAATAAGTTATTGTTAAAAAGCTCAATTGATTCGGTCTGGAGCTGACCTATTCTTGATCATCATGAACAATGAGCACTAAAAACAAACAAACTTTAGCCTGTTGATTTAAGGGTTACACTTTATTTTAAGGTGTCGTTGTTACAGTGTAATTATATATTTAAATACTGAGTAATAATAATAATAATAAGCAACTAAATGTACTTACTATAGAGTTAGGGTAGGATTAGGGTTTGGTTGAGGGCTATTTGCATGTAATTATGCATAATTTACTGTTATTACTATGGTAAGTATATGTAACAAGGACACTGTAAAATAAAGTGTTACCGATTTAAGTAAACAAAATACGCAAAATACTAAACTCAATATGCTGTTATGATATTCCATATAAAAGTCTAGCGCTGTGTCTAAAACCGTGTACTGTCTTACATTTGAACTTTGCAACCATTAAAAAAGTACACTCTATAGTATTAACATGGGTAGTATGAATGAAATACGGACGTACTTCATCCGCCATGTTGTCATTATCAGGTCACATGCGTCAGTTTCACTTCCATTCATATATCCCCTCCCGCGGCCTCATGGGATAGTAAAGTGTCCTTTGATTTTGATTATTTTGCCGTACTGTTTTACGCATACTATATAGTAGGGAAGTATTCGATTTCGGACACAGCGTATTTGACTTGACTTAAAAAAAAATTTTATTGAGTTTTAGTAAGATGAGAAATCTGTCATCATCAGCCCTCAAACTACAATTTAATGTCTTGATTAAATGTGCAATTTTAGGTGCTCTGCAACTTTAAAGATCCTTTTCTAACGGTCACTTCTCTTTTTAAGTCATGTACAGCAGTGCATTATAGGTCATATATGTCATGTGCAGCAGTGCATTATAGGTCATATATGTCAAATAAGTTGTAAACAGTTAACAGAAAGTCTACAGTGGTTTACAGTAGGCTGGGATTCATCACACTGGTCGCATTCGGAGCACATGTCCCTGCCCGATGTACAGTGATGGACCTCACCAGCTTTGAAGAAGCTTCAGTGAAGGAGTGCCGAGCAGTTTGTCTGGGAGGAAGTCTATCTCCTTCATGATGTTGGCTAACCGGACGGGAAGTTCTTGCCTCAAAAACATAAAGGAGGTCTTCTCACAGGCATTGGCAGATCCTGCGAGCAAGACAGGACTATGTTAGTAAGAATTTCACTCTTGATATACAGTCCAATATTTTGGCTTGATGCTTAACTAGACATTAGTTTGAACATAAACAATGTTCGGTTGTTAAGAATCAATTCTTAACTCATCATAAAGATGATTAATGTGATATAAGCCTATATACATATATAGGCTATATATATATACACACAGTTATTAAAACAACAAAAATTGTACAATTATTTGGGGAGGAGATATTATTTTTTATATATCTCCCAACAACAAACAAGATTGTTTATGTGCTGTCATCTGCCAAATAATTGAGAAAGGTTGCGTCTCAAAACCTAGTGAGCTGCCTATATAGACAGCCGCATTCAGGTGAAGTATGCATTTATGATGCATACAATGCTGTATATGCAAGTAGGCTGTTCAAAAAAGTACTATGGATTTACCATGCTACACTTACGGTAATACTGTGGTATTTGAATATGTTATACCACCATAGAATTCCCATAATACCATGTTATCATGCCATACCATTAACTTTTTTGTTAGTATTTTACTATGATGATACAATGGGGCAGTTATACTTTTATAGGCTATAGACCATGCATAGTACTGAATGATTTCCCATGTTTATTTACTACGGTTACATTGTGTCCTACTGTCAAAATGTCATGGTACTTTTTGTAAGTGCGCTCACTAGGTTTTCGGACACCACCACAATGAGCTGGTCCCATTAACGTTAGATCCATTTCAAACAGGTAAACAACTTACCAAAGTCAATGAACTGCTTCATTGACAGCGGGGACGGAGAGAACTTGGAAAATCTGTCCACCTGTTTAGGTATGTTCAGCTTTGAGCTGTTCTTCAGCATGATCTGGGCGAACTTCATGTTGATCTTCAAGTGAAATCCGCAGATACTGAAATGTTCTCACCGAGTTATTGTTGTCCTGGTCTCTCATCAGACGCAGTTCGCAAAGTTTGACATTCTAGCACAGCCTTACTTCATCGTAAAAATGAAGATCTCCGCAGAAATCCGGTGTGATCGGATGGAAGAGTCCTCCTGAATGGCTCTAATTTGGTTTAATTTGTCATTGAGTCAAAATAACTGGCCAGCACAAGGTACAAAACAGGGTACAAACATAACAAGAGAGGGAGGGGAGAGGGGAGACTGTTACTCCACTCAGCATAGATATAATCGAATAGATTTTAAACCAACATATCAAGCTATTTCGTTCCTTTCTTATCTGAAGATAGAAAGTAATCATGTGATTATACAGATTATAGAAAGAGAAGTACTGTATGATTTTTTATCATATGCTGTTCCTAGCGCAGGCAACAGAAATGGGCATCGCTATCTACAAGCTGTAGATCTATATCGCCCTGCTTGTTGACGCATGCGCACAGCGGATGTAGAGTAAAGGTCTTTAGGAGTGGGGCTGAGACATTTCAGTGGTGTTGTACAGTATGTTCCCCATCCTCTATGACTGAGAGGACAAATCACTTACTGTAACCGTAAATTGTTTCCTTAATTACACAATTTAATACAATATAATAAGGACATTTTTTAGTTCACCCCAAAAAATTATTCCGTTGTTAATTACTCACCCTCATGTCGTTCCAAACCCGTAAGACTTTCATTCATCTTCAGAACACAAATTAAGATATTTTTGATGAAATCTAAGAGATTTCTGTTCATCCATTGACAGCTAACGTTACGCAACTACCACTTTTGACGCTTCTAATTAAGTTCATAAAGAGATCGTAAAACTATTTCAATGTCAGTAGTATGTATGTTAATGGAATGAATGTTAATTGCTGTCATTTGCAAAATGTTAATAATTTGTTTTAAATAAATAAAAAAAGATCGTAAAACTAATCCAAATGAATTGAGCGGTTAAGTCAAAATTTTCTGAAGAGACCCTTTATATGATGAACAGGATTAATTTAGGCTTTTATTCACGTTTAAACATTGATCAGCTAACATAAACAGAAGCTCAACCGATCTGTTGAATCAAAAAGAAAGAATATAGGCCTACTACATTTATGTTATTCATGTAACGTTAACTGTTAGTGACCTATTTTTAAAATGTGCGAAATCGCTTTTTGGAGCGACCATTTACATGTTAGGCACGTTTAGGCTGTCAGACCATCTTGAAGCTCAGCCTAAACAAACAAACAAACCATCTTTAGGCTGATTTAAGGTATTTTTAGCAGGGTGCAGAATGACAGAAGGAGGAACTACCTTGCTCATTTGGACTATGGCTCCATCTAGTGGTGTTTAACGATCGAAACCAACACTGTATTTTCATGTTCAGATTTAATATCGGTTGTTGGATGAGTGATTTAGCTAAACTGATTTATTTAAACCCTTTTTATGTACACATTTTTGAATTCCTTTCTGATTAAAATAAAAAATTAAACCACTTTAAAATTAGCCATGCTCATTAGATTGTCTCTATTCTGGTTTTAAATGGGTTCACTTTAAAAAAAGATGAGCTAAGATGAGCGCCATGGTGAGAGAGACCCAACTAAAACCAAAAGAAAAGACACGTTAACCATTTTAGACTGGTTCAAGCTGGGTATTTTTTTTTTCTCAGCAAGGTTAATGGAGTTAGATTGTGATTATTGTTTTTTGGTTAACGTGGTTCGACAATGACCGACAGTGGAAAAGCGGCTAATGTTTATATTTGTCCGTCAATGCAATATAACATCCGCTAGATGGCGCTGTTGTCTTGTATTCGTTTATTTCTATATTAACAGTATTTGGAAGGGGGTAAAGCGAGGTGGGATCTGTTAGTTATCTCGAGGTAGCAAGGCGGTGTTTGAGCATCTGCCTCCTCTGATAAAATGTAGGCCATTAGCCTTAAATCTTTCCAACAGCATCGCTGCCTGTCTAAATGATCGTACCATATAATCTCAGACATGTTTTAAATCAAGAGTCGTATTGAAGCTGGTGGCAGACTGTGTACATCAGAGCAGTGATACAGCATATTTACAGTGGACAGCAGCATCCACACTGGAGCAGGTAGGACGTGTCACACACACCGGATGCATGTTTCTCATGCTCGCATATCTGTGAGGTTTCATACGTGTGTTCTGTTGAAATGGCGCGCTGTGTTTCATGCTTTATGCTGGATGACTTCATAATCGCATATGGATTATGACGTCATTGTGCTTTTGGTACCCAATGTTAGCAATAGCCACATCATTTGCACATTCAAATGTATCATTGTGACATTTGTGAAGTATCACTGGAATTTCAATAATAGCTTATTCTGTAAGTCTCTGTATTGCGTATATGCGTCTATAAAGACAGCAAAATTAGCATTATGATAAATGATATTCAACCTATAATGTGGCATCCATTTACAACTGTCTCTGGACCTCCTGAATACCACCTGTCCCCATCATAAATGTGACGTTTGCATGCAAATTTGCATTAAAAATATATGTTTTTATGTATTTTTGTATTTTTTCAAATTATCTCATGTATATCCCCCTAATGTATTTCCTTTTTTGTTTGTTTTATGCCATTTATGTGGTTGTAATTACGCTTTAATAAAGTTTTTTTTTCTTCCACATTTGATATTGTTTTGTTTTTATTACCACTCCATTTCATCATATTTATGCATTTATCATTTGTTAAAGCTTAGACTTTAATCAATAATTATATTAAGAATTATTATTCATATACAGTCATCTGCCACACCCTATAAACAATAGTAGGCCTCTTTATTTTATTTTATTTTATGTTATTTGTGCTGTTACATGATCAAATGAATGCCTCATAAATACTTAAAATTAGTTTTCTCATGAATTTATTATATTACAAGGATAATCCTGTTGAAAACACAAATGGGCCTTCAAATTGTAACTGGTAATTTTCACTGCAGGAGTGAATGCTTAACAATTGCCTTTACTGAACAAAGAGTCTAAAAATAGTTCTACTGTAGTCTCCATACGGCCCTGCTTACACTGGGACAAAACTGTGGGTCTGTGGTGTGTAATTATTTTGTAGCAGGACAAAATGGCTGATAAGAGCGACCTAAAAGCCGAACTCGAGCGCAAGAAACAGCGCCTTGCTCAAATCAGAGAGGAAAAAAAGAGAAAGGAGGAAGAAAAAAAGAAGAAAGAGGTGAGATGACATTTTAATGAGACTCATTCAGAATGTGAGAACGTAACATGAATATCTGCCTATACTGTATGTGTGCATTTGCAAACGTGAGCAGTCAGAGACTCAACAGAAAGCGGAAGCTGTTCCCGAGGACTCAGATTTGGACCGCAAGCGCAGGGAGACGGAGGCCCTCCTCCAGAGCATTGGAATCTCACCCGAACCTCCATTAGGTACAGTACACAGACCACTGGACCGCACTGAAATATACATCTCACTCAACAATGCCTGGCATCAGAACGTTGCCTTTTTACCTTTGCCAAGATCAGGCTGTGTTATATTCTGGTTTCGCTCCATGGCTTTGAATGGGACTACATCCAAATCCCTTATTCTGTGGGCTTTCCACAGTCTTTTTGCCTCTTGGATTTTGCTCTTTTTACCACACTGTAGTCTACTGTACTCTAGGCTTTAACAAAGACACTTCCTAATGCAAACATGAGGAAACTAAGACCCAAAATTAAACTCACCCCTGTGTTGGTTTTGTGAGTGGTTGTAATCCCCTTCTCTGCTACTATCGCCATCTAGTGCAGAGCCTTGTACATTACAAACATGGGCTCCATACTCGCATTGCCTTTTTAAATGAAATCTAATTGTGCATTGACTTTAGTTCAGTAGCCTATACATTTTCCAACTTTTTGTCAAGGAATATTTAAGAGCATTTTTGTCTCTACACAGTGCCGACACCAATGTCTCCATCAAAGTCTATGAGCACACCCAGCGAGACGGGCAGCCAGGACTCTGTGGATGGAGCGGCAGCTGGCAGGTATTTCACCAATATAAATATATAAAGACCATTTATCTAGACATAAACATTTTTACACTATTTGAGAAACAAACTAAATTTCTCCTGTAACAATTTCGGTTTTAGTAACACTTTGTTTTTAATATTATTTAATATTAATATTATTTTTAATTATTTATATACACTACTGTTCAAAAGTTTGGGTTTGGTAAATTTTGTTATTGTTTTTGAAAGAAGTGACCAAATGCTCACCAAGGCTGCTTTTATTTAATAAAAAATACAGTAAAATCACTATTATTGTGAAATAGTATTACAATTTAAAATAACTGTTTTAATATAATTTATTCGTGTTACTCCAGTCCTCAGTGTCTCATGATTCTTTATTATGATGATTTGCTGCTCAAGAAATATTTATTGATGTGAAATTTCTTGATTTCAACTCTATAAGTTGATTCATATTTTTTCAGGATTCTTTGATGGATTTAAAGTTCAAAGGAACAGCTTTTATTAGAAATTGTACATTTATGTAACAATGTAAAGGTCTTTACTGTCATTTAAAAAATTATATATATTTAATGAGTCCTTGCTGAATAAAAATATCACGTTCTTTAAAAAATCTTACTGACCCCAAAATTTTGACTAATATATATATACACACACACACACACACACAGTATATAGTATAATTTGAATTCTATATAATTGCTTATATATTTTTTATAATAATTGTATTAGATTAGAAGACTAGAAGCGTTTTGATGTTAATAGCTTGTGTTTACGCAGTTATGATGTAACACAGGTGTGACTGATAGTCATGTTTCTCTGTCTTTTTATATGGGATCAACAGATATAGGTAAGAATCACTGTCTGTGGTTCCTGTAGTGTGTTTCTTAGTGCTCATTTCTGATTTTCCACTTCACCCGTCAGCCTGTCTCAAGGACAAGGTACAAAACCTTATATCACTGGTACTGAATGAAGAGTTTAGGAGACTGCATGATCAATTTAATGGGCATCTATCAATGATAATCAGCCAGAGAACTGCCTGTAAGAGAAATATTTGTAAGATAAGATGATCGATTTTGACCATAAAACATACAAAATAACAGCCAAGAGTGTATCAGTGTCGGTAGCAGTGAGGGTTGTTAACAGGCTCATTTTCTTCCTCTGAAATCTAGACAGATAGCTGCAGTCATGTGGAAAGGGAAAGGTTGATTGATTCTGGCCTGTAATTAAGCCTGCGTAATGCAGACGTGCAGCACATGACACATGATGTGTGCATTTGTCCCTGTCATCGCTCACTGCAGGGGGCTCGGCTAACAGTCACTGGACTGAAGTCAAATTTACAAGACTTCATTTTCAGATATACAGGACCATTGCCTCGTGATAGCATGATAGTCACATAGGTTTTTGTGAGTTGTTTTTGCTCCGAGGTCAGGACTGTGTGTTGTAACGGGGTGTCCCGCTCTAGGTCAGTTCACTCAAAGAACTATTACAATATGTGACCCTGGATCACAAAACCAGTCAGAAGTAGCACGGCCCGGGTATATTTGTGGCAATAGCCACTTAGCCAGCAATACATTGTATTGGTCAAAATGATTGATTTTTCTTTTATGCCAAAAATCATTAGGATATTAAGTAGGCTAAAGATCATGTTCCATGAAGATATTTTGTACATTTCCTACCGTAAATAAAACATTTATTTTTGTGAGTGAATGCAGCATAATCGCGTACATAAATGGAAAACTTTAAAGGCGATTTTCTCAATGTTTCAATTTTTTTGCACCCTCAGCTGTTTTTAAATTTAAATGTTTAGATTCCAGATTTTTAAATAGTTGTATCTCGGCCAATTATTGTCCTATCCTAGCAAACCACACATCAATGGAAAGCTTATTTATTCAGAAAATTAAAAAAAATTGACCCCATGTGACTGGTTTTGTGGTCTAGGGTCACATATTAGCTTCCACTCCAGCGGACTATATTTTGTTGTGTTTATTCGAAGCACGCGCTCTTTATTCCTCTGACGCTTTTAATGCTCGAGCTCTTAAGGCAGAATGGATTCTGATTGGCTGCCCGCTAGAGCTGCACGATTAATCATTAAAAGACCGTGATCTCATTCAAACACCCACGCGATCTTATTCCTAAATAACAGCGGTTCGTCTATGTCTAATAATAACCTTTGACAAACTACGATCACAGCAAACGTTGAAATCTGCTTTGGCGCCACTGCTGAGCCAGAGAGAGTCGAAGTCATAGTATGAAACAGCTTCACAAACAGTCTTTTAAACCACACAGTATCAGTAGGCTGTCACAGTACTAGGATACAAGCTTATAGTTCGGATATAAACACTACGGTAGCGTTTAAAATAGAGTAAATCACATTTTGAAAGTAACGACGCTTCAAATAAAGATTGTATCAATTGCATCGTTACACCAGTAGGTGGCGACAAGTGACTTGTATATGTATATTGTATATCGCTGAATTCGGAACCGCATACTAGTATTGACCTTATTCACCGCAGCGCCATCTTTGATTTTTAATGGGAACGAAAGCGAGGCTGTGAGGGACAGACATGCATCTCTTCAATGGGCTGTACTGTTATTTAATGTGTTTTTGGATTGTTCTGCTCATGAAACACTGGAAAAATATCTTTCCTAGAAATTTCCCGACAATATAAGCTGTGGAAAATTGTAAGTAATCTAGGAGCTTTATACAGCTTTTTACAGCTGATGCCACTGGAAACACGGCAAGTCTATCCCTCACAGCCTCACTTTCATACCTGTCATGGCACTGTTCTGAATAAGGTCTGAATAATGCTGTTTTATAAGAGAAGTCACGGACAAATGCTCAACGTGTATGATTCAGTTTACGGCACTTCTCATTCATTTCTTTGGTATCCACAAATTCAATTTCAAACAGTAAAATTCCTCCTGTAATGAAAGAAGTGAAGTCTTTATGAGTGAGTCATTGAATCATTCAAACGTCTTGAACTTTCGTTCATCTTCGGAACACAAAAGAAGATCTTTTTGATGAAATCTGAGAACTTTCTTTCCCTACATTGAAAGCTACGCAACTACCACTTTAAGACTAAATTAAATCTGCTCATCATATAAAGCAATTGAGTCTATTCAGAAAATTTGGACTTCATTTTTGGGTGAACTATCACTTTAAGTGTCTCCATCTACAACTCTTACTCTCCACTAGTGGCATTATAAGAACAAAAAGGTACACACACAATGAAAGGTATGCATCCGAACAAAACCGTAACCCAGAATCTCATGAACCCCTTTGGAGGGGTTGTGTTCACGCCGCTATTAAAGTCAGCGCACACTGCATTTCATTGGCAGTTGAAAAAAGCAGAGCAGTTTAGGTCGTTCCCCCCGGTGTGACTGTCTGATGCCTGCTGTCACCTTGAGCCTTGACTTCAACAATTCCTCTTGCATGGTTAAATTGGAGCCATTTGCAATGATGTGAATGACAATATGGTTTTTTAAATGTCATCACTGGTAAAACAGAGTGTCAATTTGACACGCTACCTCTCTGACTGTGTAAGTTTAGTGGGGGAAAAAAATTAATAGGCATGTTTGTGACTTGTACTGAAGGTTGAGGAAAAAAGTTTACAAGGTCAACACCCTTTCATTACTTGTTCATATATAGGATAAAATATTCACGCTTTGCCTACAGGTTTTGTGGGTTCTGCTTTTATAGAATAAATACAGAATATATTCTGGCCACCAACCAAAACATGTCATGTCTGAAATGTTTTGTTTATATACGTCTGTCTTAATGTACAGTATATCTCACTCTGTGAAACATATACTGTTTTTGTGTTTGTTTATCTTTCTAGTCAGCTTAATATTGAGCTTATGAACATAGCCTTTACAAAAAAGTATTGTCTGTGGCATTACTATGGCACACTAATAATATCAGATGATACTTTGAATTAGGCACTAAGCAATAGATTATATTCACACTAAGTGAAAAAAGCAGTTTTTTCTTTGCAATAAGTGTAAATAGTAGATGCTTTAATATACTTAATATTGTAGCCTAAGAAAGACTTAGTGACTGTTCTCATGTTCTCCAATAATTTAACATCATTTTAATCTTCTACCGTATCATACATGCCAGTTCTACCATCTATCCTTTGGAAAAGTGCATAAACATGAGTATCTTATATGTACATGACGCTTAAACCTCCTTAGCATTGCTTTGAACTGCATCCCTGTGTTGATTTGATTGGTCCTTTCACACTGCTCTCCTGGCTTGCATGCGGCGTGTTGTCTGATGGCGTGTGCTATGATATTTATGTTTGTGTGTATGATGGTGTTGTTTCTGCTGAGGTTAATCTTGCATGTTTTCTCCCTCCTGTCCCCTGCGTGACACCCCCTGCCGCCCCCTCCAGGACCTTGCAGTGGGACACTGACCCCTCTGTTCTTCAACTGCAGGCTGACTCTGAGCTCGGGTATCTCCTCCTCTCTGTCTCTTTCTTTCTCTTTTTTTTTTTTACGCAAATCTGCTGACATTTTTCATGTACAAACATTTTTCAACACGCAGATGTGTACATGCATTTCTTTGGACACTTACAGTATTGGCTTTTTCACATTTAGTGCAGGAAAATGTGATTGAATTGGAATTGGGTTAAGCATGCAAAATTGCTATTCAGATTTGAAAAAGGAAGTGGAATTAAAATGCAGAATGCAAAGAATATAACTTAGAATGAAAATATGTAATGCAAAGAAATATGACTACTTTATATAAATACTTTTTACAGCAAACATTGTCAATATAAAATTGGCTTGACAAAGACTTGTTTGAAAGTTTAGAGGGATGAATGGATAGATAGATAGATAGATAGATAGATAGATAGATAGATAGATAGATCCATAGCATAGAGATGGATGATGGATGGATGGATGGATAGATGCATAGATACATAGATATTGTGAAATATTATTACAATATTAAATATCACAGTTTAAAATGAATAGCAAGTTCAAAAGAACAGCATTTGTTTTGAAATAGAAATCTTTTGTAAATTATAAATGTCTTTACTGATCAATTTAATGCAATGTAATTTTTTTTAATACGTTTTATTGACCCCGAACCTTTGAACAGTAGTGTATATATTTCATCATATTCAGTAAATTAAGTTTTGCAAGTGTTAAGACATTCATTGAGTCAGCTCTATAGAATATTCGATTCTGATTGGTCAATCAGTTGCTTTGAGTATAGGAAAATATTTTTGTTTAATGACATAAAAATGTCATGCAAATCAACTCATGTTAGAATAGCTAATAGGAATCATCTTATTATAGATATAGACTGAAATAAAAATGACCTGAGAGGAAAGTATTATGTTTTATACTGTATATCGTGAGCATAAAACTTTTGAAACATGGTTAAAGGCTCAGAAGTTACCAGTTAAAAAGCAAGGAAATTATAAATATAGATATAGATATAAAGAACTGCATGTTGATTAATAATAATATATGAATTAATATTATAATATTACAGAGTTAAGGCCCATTCACACCACGAAGGATAACTACATTAGCGTCCACACCAGCGGAAAATATCGTTCCGTTTATTTTAAGCGTGCGTTACATTACATGTTTGTCTGTCGCTTTAAATGCTTGAGCTCTTTAAAGCAGGATGGATTCTGATTGGCTGTCAGTGTTTTTATTGTTCCAACGATATCGTTATAGTTGTGGCGTGGACTCTGCTATTCTTTTATATATATAGAAATATTTTTAGAACTATATCTTTATCGTAATAGTTATCATTCTTGGTGTGAACGGGCCTTTTTTAGACTGATTGTGTTCTAGTACCCTTCTGATTTCTATTTCTCATTTCTTTGTACATTGATAATCTACATTTACATATCTGTGCGTGTGTGTGGTATTTCACTGCCTTTGTACTGTAGCGTACCATTGTGTATGCAGCCTTTTCTTTGTTCCTCTTGTTCTCCGTCATTCTCTTCATTTCTCCTTCTGGCTCGCTCCCTCTATCTCATTCCGCTTTTCTTTTATGTTTGTCAGGTTCAAGTGTTTTCAGCTGGTCACTCTCCAGCTGTGTGCCCAGGGCTGTATGTGACAGTGATTGATGCACCATGCTATGTACTGAGAATGCTTTAAACATTAGTTCTAGCAGTCAACCGAGGGTCATCCAAACTTACAATCTGTTCACAGACCTGAATAATGAGCCCTACAGCATATTGGCTGTAACATTGTATTTTGTCTTTGTGATGCACTGTATGTATTTTAAACATGCATGCTAGTGTGTGTGCACACGTGTGTCAGGTTGCAGGACATTCATAGGCCGTTTTCTCTCTCCCCAGACGCCGAACGCACAGATTGGGACCTTCTAAGATAACTCAGGTGGATTTCCTGCCCAGAGAGTTGGTTTCCTACTGTAAAGAGACTCAGACACCGCTAGCGGCTCATCAATCTGAAGGTAGATCGTTACAGTAATATTCTATACGTTCTGCACTCTACAGTGTTGAGGATGCTACTTTAAAGGGGATGGTTGATTATGATTTAACTTTTTTAACTTTAGTTAGTGTGTAATGCAGCTGTTTGAGCATAAACAACATCTGCAAAGTTACAACGCTCAAAGTTCAAAGCAAAGGGAGATATTTGCTTTTAAAGAAATTGCTACAACAAACTGCTGGTTGGGACTGCACACGTTCCTCCAGGGTTAGTGACATCACCAACCCTAGAATTTACATAAACCCCGCCCCCCTGAACACGATTTATAGATTATCAAGACAGAATATGCTAATCAAACTACACATAAGCTACATAAATTAATCAACTAACCACTCAGAAATGTCCTGTTGCATTTTACATGCTGTCACTTCTTCTTGAGGCTCTCCATCATTGTCTGAATCCGATTTGAACATAAAAGGCAAAAAAAAAAATGAAATTTTCAGTGCATGTCCGTGTGAGTGCAAGCTCTTGAAGCTCCGCCCCCTGTGCCGGGAGCAGCAGCTCATTTGCATTTAAAGGAACACACACAAAACGGTGCGTTTTTGCTCGCCCTCAAACAGTGAAAATTTTTACATGCTGTATAAAAGTATAAAGCGATGTGAGCTCAAACTTTACATACACACTCTGGGGACACCAAAGACTTATTTTACATCTTGTGAAAAGGGCATTATACCACCACTTTAAAACTCTACTGTAGCTTGTGAAGCTGCTAGTCATAATCAAAAGTGGTTAAACTACATTCAAGTGGAAGTATTGGATCTACCAACAAAAATATGGATGTGTGATAATATAAGATGAGTATAGTGAGGGTCCCATTTAGGGTGACAGCATTGACAACTACATAAACATTAGTGGTCAAAAGTGATGTCTGGAGAGGATTTTTGTTTTTAATGACACTACAAGTTTGATTAAACCATCAAAATGTGAGGAAAATATTTGTAAAAATTGTAAATGTTTTAAATATGAGGGAAGAACAAAATGCTAAACTTGGTTAAGGTATTTATCTGACAAAATTATTTGGAAAACAGGCAAACTACACCTATAGGTGTTATTTTATTTTGCAAAAAAAAAGAATAATAATAATGCAAAGAAAAACAAAAAGCTCACTGGAAAAAGCATACACTGACTACACCATAACCAGTTATTAATATTTTGTTGATTCTCTCTTGTTTATGCATGTGTTCATAATTTCTTATGGCAGCCTGGGGAAATAAATAAGTCTGCACGATTTGGCTTGTTTCATTGCGTTATCACAAATAAAACAACTGACTCCAAGAACATCTACACAATATACTTACAAAAGAGTGAAGATTGTCCTAGACCGGACATCACTTTTGCCCACTACTTGTGTTGATTATTTCCAGTAACACTAATCTTTTGATTCCTTCAACTAAAACATTCATTTTTGTTTAATAATTTACAATAATTTAAAAGTGATTTGTATAATCGAGTCGAACACTTGATGATGAACGGCGGCATTTAACTAAAGATTTCACTACCAAAATATTCAGTTCTATGCATTAACTCAAATGAATTTGTGAGTAATTTTTGAATGAGTTCATTTACATGCACCTTCTGATGAACTGATTCACTGAAATGAATCTTTCTAGGAGTGCCCGTGTGATTCAGGTTCGTTCAGCTGTGAAGCTGCGTGTGTAATATAATGTGACACTTTAAAAACAGCACTTTATCACACTGCACCGCTACTTCTTTTAAAGCTATATTATTTTGGAAGGAGCTGAGCTATTGTCACACTAATGAAAAATGTAGTTAGCAGCAGCATTTCTTTTAGTTAATTATTCCCCAAAAAATAATGCTATTAATCAATTTAAGTTTTCCAGCCAACTACAGTGTGAGGTCATAACCTATGCTTAATTCAATAAAAAGTCCTGTTGTTTTATAAGCACCATTTTAGAGTTGGAACTATAATTGCTCGTTGTGTGAAGTGATATTTATGTAGCGCAAAATCAGACATTTAATCACAAATGTACATTGTACTCGCCTTGTCAGTCATTGTTAAGATCTACAATAACTTACTTATGTAGTTTTATCTGTACTCAATCAAAATAGGCAATTTGGGATTTCATGGTAAAACAGCTTAGGACAAGCTCGGAAATTGAAACGGGCTGCTCAGTGAAGAGCTTTGATTTTCATGGCTGTCAGGTGGGCTGTCATCCTGACCGTCTGGTTCCGTTGAGGAGCTCCAAACCTGCGCAGATTAAGATTCATTTGACCAGCCGCGGCCTCCATTTCCTGAGAGGGGAGCTGGGGGGACGGCTTTTTTGAAAAGAGATGCCTGCCCATCAGTGGCTCTGCTTGAAATGGCAGAACAGTAATGGCATTGAGTCAGGCTTTAAGTGGATGCAGACGGGTAATTCAAGATGGCTTCTATCATCAGAACATCACTTGGAGTTGTGCCTGCGCCTCTGCTGAGGGCTACCAGTTTACTTTCGGCTTTCTGTTGAGATTGTTGGGTCCGCTATCTGTTCATGTGCATGACATTTCAAAAGATTGGATGTTATAGATGAATCCTTTGTAGAATCTCTCTATATTTAAATAGCAATACACTTCCTTAAAGGCCTAGTTCACCAAAAAAAAAAAAAATCTATCATCATATATCATTGCATATTCACCCTCATGTTGTTCATAACGTGTATGATTGTCTGTCTTTGGAACATAAATTAGATATTTTGAACAATGTCGGTAACCAAACAGTTTTGGTGATCATTGACTTCCATTTGTATGGGGGGTGAAAAAAGAGAAAACACTGGAATATTTCTTAAAATATCCTCTTTTGACAGAATTTTTATTTTCAAATGAACTATTCCTTTAAAGTCAGGACCTAATAATAAGATTTATTTATTTTTGTGGGCAAGGAGAGTAGTTCATATTATTTCCTTGCCCTGCTAACATATTTACCACATAAATAATGCTTTTATTTTTTGCATATTTTTTTTGCTTATATATATATATATATATATATATATATATATATTATTGTTATTATTTTGTATAATTTTATTTAAAGGTTTTTTTTTTAAAGAAAATGTATTTTTCCGATTTTGCATTTGCAGTAGTAACTTAAAAATATTGAAATTCTGAAAGTATTTAAATTATATATATAATTTTATCATTGATATTTGATTTAAGTTTCTTTTTGTTGCAAAAAAGATAAAAGACCATAGATATATTATTTAGAACAGCAATATTCAAAACAACACTGAAAATGATGCTTAAGCTCGCATGGCACAAAAGCATAATAACAAAAAGCAGAACTTTAAATGGTTAAATAATAACCTCATGTAGCACAAGACCGTATTAATAAAACTCCTCGAGTTGATTGATTTATGCAATGTGAAAGTGCTTAATCAAAGCCACTTTTGCTTGTTTGTAAAAGAATAATGTCAGGATATTTCTCCTTATTAATTGAAGTGTGGTTCCTACCACAAAGACTTCTTGGCTTCTACAGTCGCTAACTCGACACAGCACTCGGCGCTGAGCGCCCTCTTCCACAAGTGTACTCTAATGTACTCCATTGGCTTCAATCATATATCTGAAACCAATCATATTTAAAGCATCATATTTCAATTACATTTTCTAAATTTATAGCCTTGTTAAAATGAAGCTCACATAGAGCTCGGCTAATTTGATTGCATCCCCCAGACTCGGGAGCCAGGCCTGGTATAAAATGCAGATGGTTTGAAAAGCACCCTAAACATCTCCATATGGACGGAACCCCCTAACAAGCGGCTTTTGGTGCATTTGCATAACATCGCTGGTAGTCGTGATGTGAAGCACATCTTTTGCTATTTGGTTTCCTCTTTTCTGCAAGCGGTGCACAAAAAAAAACGAGTATTTTGTGACACACGGGCTTCTCTCATTCCCCTCAAACTCATCTTCTTTTTTTTTCCATCTGCATTTCGCACCAGAATCCCTCCATCCTCTCACGGCTCCTTGATCCCTACGTTGGCAACAGCTGCTTGCCATGTGATTGGAGACTTCCTGTCATTATAACTGATGTGTTTTTATTCTTTCCACTTCCTTGAAGCCTGATCAGAATTAAAATTGCTGGTGGAATTTCCTGTCAAGGCAGGTCATTTATTCAGCAAGTGCAACCGCTGACAAGCCTTTGATTGGCCGTTGCCCTTAGCGCTCGCGCTCTGTACAGTTTATTTGTTTTTTCCTCTCGGCCTACAGATGCAGGCTGGGCTCACAGCTGTCTGTAGGTACAGGTTGTGTGTGCAGGGGAGACCCTGGCCCCGTGAGACCTCTCACATGAGAGAGAG
Organism: Rutilus rutilus; assembly: GCF_951802725.1. Classification (NCBI taxonomy): domain Eukaryota; kingdom Metazoa; phylum Chordata; class Actinopteri; order Cypriniformes; family Leuciscidae; genus Rutilus; species Rutilus rutilus. The sequence continues at coordinate 4,710,193 of NC_140216.1, read as the reverse complement.
AGAGAGAGAGGAAGGTTTAATAGGTCTTTCCACCACCTGCTACAGCTTGCATTCTGTGTTTGTTCAGGCCGGTGTCGAGGTTTGTCCATTGATTGGTGAAACTAAGCAGATGCCTTTTTTCCTTTTCTTTCTTTTTTCCTCTCTCTTAGTTGGGGGGATCCAAGAACTTCAGGTGTTAACCCCCCACCCTCGAGACTGCACTATAACACTGTCAGGAAGGCTCAGTGCCTGCGGAGACCCTTGTACCAGCAGCAGCCAGCATGTAGTTTAAGCTCAAATTAACCAGAGCAGTTTAATTATGCCCTCGACTTACTATAGTAAAAGATGCGCATGGTTAAATGTCTCCTAAAGGCATTATTTCGCTATTTCTATCGTATATAGCAGTTGTCGGTTTCATTTTATGTGTGATACTTTAAAACTTAATATTGAGAAAGTATTGCTTTACTGCTACTTCATTTGTTAGGCCGAGTGTCCACCTAGCTGTGGGCGCTTGAGAACGTTTTGCCAGCGTTGTGGTTTTTTTCAGTTGAGACACTTTGCTTGCTATGATAGGGAATATCCGCGAAAATGTTACTTGTAGTATCTCATTTCACACATATTTTGTTGATTCTATATTAAAATGTCAATTCAATGTAATGTATTTTCTCTGGCTCTTGATTTAAATGATTTTATTCCATTATTATGCTAGTTGTCGTCATCTGTTGACGTTGTACAAGCAGAATGTGGCAATTGGTCAGTGTGGTATTAGTCCCGCCCCTCCTCCACTGTGATTGGACGGTTGGGTGAAAAGTGACAGTGATGAGCGCTGCGTTTTACCCAAAGTTGAACATTCTTAAACTCTCGGCGACCTGTAAAAAACGCAGAAGTCACTCATGCTAACCAAATCTGCATTATTTTGATCAAAAATTCTCTATTTTAATATATTTTAAAACATGTAATTTATTCTTGTGATGTGAAAGCTGAATTTTCAGCATCATTACTATGATCAGAAATCATAATATTTAAACATTTCTTATTATTATCAATGTGTGCCGCTTAATAATTTTGTGATGAATGTGATACTTTAAGATTCTTCAATGTATAGAAAGTTCACAAGAGCTGCGTTTATTTAAAGTTACACTAACTTTTGGCCCTCTAGCTGTTAAAAACAAAACTGCATGCATTTTGCAGAAGAACATTGTTTTGGTTGTGCCTCGGCACTGTGCGGATGAATATGATTTTCCTCCTGCTCATTAAAAATTCACTACCAGACTTAAGATATATAACCAGTTTAGATGGAAAGGATCTTAAGCTGACTAGCTGAAGACATTACTGTAGCTTTACGCAATAAAATCCAGCACACACAGTGCTACAACAACTATAATGAAATGACCTTTTACAATAGATGATGCTTTACAATGAACTCTGTTAGAGAGCTATATATGGCAATTTATCCGTTCAGTAAAATACCTTACTCACCTGTTAAGTAATAAAAACGCTTCGCTTTTACAACATTTTTAAGTCCCTCAGTTCTCGCCATCTCTGAAAAATCAAGTCAATGTTGATTCTCCTTTTATTACGAGCTCTGTCGTGTTAGTGTTAGTTGTTAATGTATTGTAAATTTTGTTAATTTTGAACAAAACAAATTTACATGGTGTACCTTTTAAAATAATCATCTTTAACATTATAAATGTCTTTACTCTCACTTTTGATCAATTTAATGTATCCTTGTTGAATAAAAGTATTAGTTTCTTTAGAAAATAAAACTGACCCCAATTTTTTTAACAGTATGTTCTTTCAATGTTGTTTTGAGTGCCGTTGACTTTCATTGTATGGACAAAAACCTGACCCTTTATAAATGTAACAGTGCAGTCATCACCCTTTTATACAAACCAAAACAGCAAGTTTTAGGATTTTCAGAACATCAAAAACAAGACGTAAAATGAATGAGAAATACTTAGGATTCTAGACTGTCTAGGTCACTACTCAGTCAAATTTATGACACTAATCATGCAAATTCCTTTGCACAAAAGGTCAGAAAATCTTGCTTTCTTTGAAGTTTTTTTTGTTTTGTTCAGAAATATTTGATGTTTTTGTCTCAACGCACTCAGTCGACGAGTCCTTGATGGATCCAAAAAGTGCTTGGCATGTGTTTTGTGTTCATCAGCTGGTTGTGATGTTTTATTGACCCCAGTTTAGCCCGCGATGCAGGCTTAGCTCATGTGTTTCCAGCAGTATCTGATCCCTTGATAGATACAACTTCATAAAGATTTTCGCTGGTGGTCTGGGAAAACCTGATTGAAATGAATGTCAGACCTGTTAGCCAATGGTTCATTCGTGGTATAAAAACCTTCCAGATCTCACCATCAGAGGCAAAAGGCCTTAAAATGACACGATTGTGAAGCAACAGCACTGGATGTGTGCAGAATGTAGTCATGACTCAGCAGAACTGGTCACTCAGGGGTCGTGACCCATCTGAACTTTTGACCCCTCTGAGAAGCCTATTCTCTCATGCTTTAGTTTGTCTCACATCAATCTAAATGTGTGTGACTCTGTTTAGGAAAATTTAATTTAATGAACTGTCCGCTTCCGTCTCGGCTTTGCTCTAATGAATATGGGTAGTGTGATATGCGTCCAGGTTCTAGACTGTTGATTGGTCAGAGATCTGTCTTTCCTAAGTGTACATTGTTCTTCACTCAATCGAATTACTTGCCAATCACTGAACGCCATATTCAAGGCTCCAGTGGGCTCTCGGCGACATAATTTGTATGAAAGAACAGGCTTGTGATTCTTTAAGGGTTGATGGGAGTGGATAGCATTGCAAAGGCATGGCTCATCCACTGGACAGTGCGTTAAGGGGTTCTGGGAAAGTTGGCTATCCAGTTATATATACTTTCCTCCGGTTCTTTCTCATTGTTGGTGCAACGTTTCACACTGCATATTTGGAGAAAATGACCCCTGAAAATTTGGCATCCTTAAGTGGAGCAAAGGTAGTGATTCAATGTTAATCTGTTAAAACATTTATAAAAGAATGCATCTTTTGAGTCACTCTGTTCTGAGTGGAAACAGTTTTTCATCCAAAAGGATAGTTCACTTAGATAGATCATTTACTTATTCTCGTGTCATTTTAAATCTTTATGACTTTCTTTCTCTGCGACTCCAGACTGCCACAGAATAAACAACGAAACAGAAAAAAATTTAAGAAAAACTTTCAACAGTAAATTCTCAAAACAACAAACACTAAGTGAGCCGTGATTATGAATAGGTTCTTTTTAATGAGTCAAAAAGTCAAAATGATTCATGAAACCGCCTCACTTTTGCTTGGAACTTATGAGTGTGAATCAGTGAATCAGTGAGCCAGTGAATCGTTTAAAGGGATAGTTCACCCAAAAAATTTAGTGGTTCCAAACCTGTATGAGTTTCTTTCTTCTGTTGAACACAAAACATTCACATAGTTTTATTTTAATAAATAATAGTATAATAATAATGATGGTATTTAAAAACATTCACATATAAAAAAATAAAAAAATAATTGGTTTCTAAACATTTAATTTTGGGATTTTTTTGGGATTGATTTTTGTATGATGCCAGTTTTGGGTCAAATATTCTTATAATCAAGGGTCTTCTGATATCTTCAACCCCTTTTCTTGGTGCAAGTGGTCCGATCAATAAAATGTGGTCCAAATCAGCAGAGCTCGGATCTGCAAGTAAGCCGTAAGACGTAAAAAGCCTTCGCAGGCTCTACCGCTAATTACCATCGACCGATAAGATTTGTTACTGTTAAAAAAAGTCCAAGTATTTCAGCTGTGCAAAGGCCCTTATGCCAGATAACGAGGCCTAAGGTTGGTTCAAAACTATAGAACTTTGTTGCAACCATTATGACACAGAATTTTGTAATTTTTGTTCTGCACTCGGTCCTGGAAACAATCTCAAGGAAGTTGAACAGTTCAGAAGGTCATGGAAAATGATGTGGTTCTTTGTTTCTCACAATCTCACTCTTTCTCTATTTAACGTGCACACGCGTACATTTGTGTGTGTGTGTGTGTGTGTGTGTATTAGGCTTCTTTTGCTGGAATTTTTCAGGGCCATTAGCTCTGGGGGTCTCCAGTGGGAAGTGGTGATTCACTTTTTTACAGTCACTTATTTGGTAAACTTGTGGTGGTCCTGTAATGGTTCCTAATTGCAGGCAAACTGAGTTCTAACTAACTGCTAATCTGAAAGACATTACAGAGACTTTGCAGAGACCACCGTAACCAAGCTGTTGAAAACAACCGAGTGAATGTCAATTGATCCCAGCCGAGCATATTGACTCAATTAATTAATTGTGTTATCGGGTCAATGTTTGACCACTGAACGTCTCAAGAAGTTGAAATAATCATAGTGTTTAATGACAATGTTTATTAACAGTCAGGCTAATTGAGATTATAATGATTTTTTTCAGGTCATTCAGAGTCATATTCACCTTGAATGATGCTTTAAAGCGGGTCTTAACCACTTACGAATATTTTGTGTTCTCTTTAATATCACTGTTTTGGCTGGTTGAGAGTGTGTTGCAGTCGGCGTCTTATGCATGGCAGTTTTCAGAGGACCTCGTGATAGTTGCAGTCAAGGCTTTTGCCCACAGCCTTGCCATTCGGCACCAGCTCCCCCTCAATCGCTGATGTCTGGGTTGAGCCGGGCGAATGGGTCACATATGGGAGCGCTTCATGCCGGCGTGTTGTTTTAGCTCTTTTATACAAGAGAAAAGCTGAGGGTGTCAGTGTTCACAAAACTAAAGGTTAGCCAAGAATTCGCTTTCATACAACAGTGGTTGCAATTTTCCCTCCATCTCCGTCATGTCGCATTTAGATACTGTTACATTTACTCTCTTTTGATCTGCAATGTCAAAATTAATTGGTGGCATTAGAGGGGATGTCTGTCTTTTCTCCCTTTGCTGAAATGCTTTGACTTTGAATTCATCGCCATCATCTGACTCTGGTTTCAAGCCCAAAAAGGCCTGAATCCCAAATGGTTTGGATCGAGGCGGGATGCCAGTCAAAAAAAAAACAAAAAAAAAAACCTGATATCAGACAATACAATGTCTTTCACAGTAGGTGGACTATGCCAATCTGGACCCAGATGATTACAATTTTCCTCTCTTACCGCCACATAATAAGATACATGAAACCCACCTCAGCCAGAAATACGGCCCGTGTCCACGGAGCAACTATAATAATATTTGCCGTCTGATGTGTGTTGAACATCAGATGGGATACTGTTTCATTCCTTTGAACGGTTAAACTTTTCCCATGTAGCACACAAAATTTGAAAGTCCAATATTCCCTAGGAACTTTCTAGGATCATTGTAAAGTCAGGTGAGGTCTGGGTGGTCCTGGGATTGCTGCTCCAGAGGGTTTCTATTATTCAAGCGTTTCAGTTCTACACGCACACACACAAATAAAATAAAGGAAAAACACCAATATTGTGAAATATTATTACAATTTACATTTGAATATATTTTAAAATGTAATTTATTCCTGTGATGATCAAAGCTGAATTTTCAGCATCATTACTCCAGTCTTTAGTGTCACATGATCCTTCAGAAATCATTGTAATATTCTGATTTGCTTCTCACACACACACTATCGTTCAAGTAAATTCTACATTTCAAAAGTCATGTTTACCTACAATAACCTTGTTTATCTTTGTTTGAGGTGTCTCAGATTGAGCAGGGAAATTTAGCTATAGTACATTTAAATGTTCAAAGATTATATTTATAAGAAAGTTACATTATGTAAGAATTAATTTGCTGCAATTTTATGGAACAAAATTCGTGTGACTGATTGAATGAGTTGTTTTGGTTATGTCCAACAGGGGACATTAGGGGGCACTCTTAGCACATCAACGTAATAGAAACTGCAGAAGCCTTCAGACTTTTGCTGCTATGAAAAACCATGAATCGTGTACTTACAGTAAAACATTACTACATGATATACGTTATTAAATAATTTAAATGTCATTCCGGGCTGTTTCTCGTGTATTTCACTGCTGAACGATATAAATTGGTTTGTTTTATCACCGAGCTTGTGATAAATTTCTTGTTCTTCGTACTGAATGAAAACAGGACTTAGTTGAGACAAATTTATCCAAGTGCTTAAATTCTGAATTCGAATAATTTTAGCCAATATGCCATTTCTGTTTTGTGACTTGTTGAAAAGTGGGTTTAGCTCATTGCTTGGGGTTGAGTTGCTCATTTTGACAGGCCAGGGTTTGGAAAGTTTGAAGTCATGAGGTTTAATCATGCTCTGTGGCCAGTCTGTGCATGGCGTGGCATGATGACTCCCTTAAAGATGTGGTTCTGGGAGCAGGCCAGCTTCACTGGCACCACATTTGCGGGCCAGAGACCCGTTGCATAATGTAGGTTCATTACCAGACCAGAGTCTTGGTAGGTCAGGAATACGGGATCTGGAACAGTAGACGCTCAGTAAAAGGAGGAACTAATCATTTTCATTAGCGTTTGTGATTCATGTCAGTGTGATGCTGCAAGGGATTCATTTCACATCACGTATAGAATTTAATTGGCAGGGATATTTAGGCAAACCAAAATACCTGGAGGTTTTGGGAGGTAATAGAGCTAAATAAAAATGACAGCATTGTTTCAGTGGACAATTATTGTGACTTATAGGTTGAATAAAAGAAATATAATCTGTGTGTGTGTGTGTGTGTGTGTGTGTGTGTGTGTGTGTGTGTGTGTGTGTGTGTGTGTGTGTGTGTGTGTGTGTGTGTGTGTGTGTGTGTGCGCGCATGTGCGTGTGTGTGTGTGTGTGTGTGTGTGTGTGTGTGTGTTAAAAAATACCGAAGTAGGCATTCTACAACAGCCAAACTAGTTAGTTTAGTTTGGTCGGGTGGAAGCCTAAAACAGTATCTAGTTTCTTATTGTTGGAATTGGCATTTAACAATGAGCTAAGTATCATGTTCTGTTCTGATTAGTTATCAGAGTGTATTTCCTAGTTAATATCCATTTACTACTTCTCATCTTGATTCATAACGCTATGTGGTAATAACTGTTTGAAAATGACAATAGTTGAATCTAAAATATGTACTGTAGTAGCCCTAAAATGTATTTTAATATTGTTTTACTATCAAAGGACTGCCAAAAAAAATCTTGTAAAATGCAAATCGTTTAGAAATAATTTAGACTTGAATTAATTATATCAAAGTTCAACAAGGAGAGGTGCTGGCACACATAACAGTGGAAGATTTCTTACAAAGAAAACTTTATTTAGAGGCCAAATGCTAAGACATTAGATGTACATCAACGACAACACTGATGACAGTATAAATCCAAAACTTTTCGTCTTTTGGCCTTAAAGTTTTTTTATTTAGAGGCCAAACGATTTGTCTGACAGACTTAAAACCTTCAAACTTTTAGCTTTTAAAATGGCTTCACACTTTTAAACTATCTCTCTCTCTCTCTCTCTCTAAACATCAAGCTTTCTCAAGCCAATATCAAAGTTTGTTTTTAATTACTCCTGAAAAGATTTAGTCTAATTAACTATAGAAATGGATTAAGAGTTTATGACATATATGACGAAAGTTGGATCTGAAATATGTACAGTAGAATGTTTTTCAATATTTTTTTTTTGCTATCAAAGAACTGCTAATAAATTCAAATTAACTATATAAATGTTCACACATTATAAAATGAAGTTCCATTACAATAATGGGAATTACTCTAAAATAGTCAAATACAATGAGAACTGTAGGATGTTGGTAACTTCCCCACACACACACACACACACACACACACACACACACACACACACACACACACACACACACACACACACACACACACACACACACACACTTACACATTATTTAAAAATATTCAGTCTCAAATCTCAAATCTAAAAGATTTCCTGTGCACGTTAGCAGCGCTTCAGAGCAGATATCTGTTCAAAGTGTCTTTAGTTTCTTTATCTCTCCCGACTCTGAACATTTCCAGACCCCAGAGTGCGTCTCGGTCTCTGAGGGGAAGGCAGGTCTGATCCGCGCGGCCTTGGGCTTCAAGATAGCGGCACTCTCAAAAGCACTTCGTGATCAATCTCAGCCGTTTGTCATAATGATGTCATAATGATGACAAATGACAATGATGAGGAAGGCCAACAAAAGGCCGTGCCCAAATGTGAAGTTGCTTTTCCAGTAAAGAGTCAAAGCATTATTCGCCACAACAGCAAACTTTGAAGATCCTCAAAAGAGGAGAAGAAAGATAAGGGTTTCTATGATTTATGTGAATGGTTTGATGATGATTTTCAGCGTTGTCTCTACCATTTTGATTCATTCATCTACCTCTCGCTGAAGTTTGAGTCATTAGTATTATTTTAGATTCAACTTTATTTTCTTTCATCTAGCTGAGCCAGTGATGTGCAACTAATTAGCAGTGCAAGTAGAAATTTTGTACATAAATAATTATGGGAAACTGTAAATTGGGTAGAAATGATGTAAAAATGATTGTATAATAGAGAATGTGGGACAGAAAAGTAAAATTTGCAGTGCAATGTTTATAAAACAATATCATTGGTTATATAAACTAGCATTCAAAAGTTTGGGGTCGGTAATAATTGTTAATGTTTTCGAAAGAAATCTTTTACTCCCACCAAGACTGTCACCAAGACAGGAAACATTTATTGTGAAATATTATTACAATTCAATATATCTGTTATATATTTTTTTAAGTAATTTTTTCCTGTGATGCAAAGCTGAATTTTTAGCATCATTACTCCAGACCTCCAGACTTCAGTGTCACATGATCCTTCAGAAATCATTCTAATATGCTGATTGGAAGCTTAAGAAACATTTATTATTATTATCAATGTTGAAAACACGATTCTTTGTTGAATAGAAAGTTCAAAAGAAGAGCGCTTATTTAAAATAGAAATGTTTTGTAAGTGTCTTTACTGTCACTTTTGATCCACTTAATGTGTCCTTGCAGAGTGTGTGTGTGTGTGTGTGTGTGTGTGTGTGTGTGTGTGTGTGTGTGTGTGTAATATTTTTAGATTATTATAACGGGTCTATGCTTGGGGTGAGAGATGTTATGATTTTACTTTTGCAAATTTATTTGGACTTATTTTTTTTCTTTCTTAATTGTTGCTGCAGGGGCGGAAATGGCAAGGCTGGTTTGTCAGCCATCCGTGTGGTTTGTCGTTATGAAATGCAAACGCAGTCTCCACAGCCGTGGGCTTTCACACACACAGCTGCAGGAGGCCGAGGAGAGTGTCGGCTCAAGGACCTGACTCCACTCTGGCCTGTGCTCTGTGTGTTTGATGAGCAAGTAGCCAGGAGTACAAGTACTCTCTCCACAGCTTTTTTCCATCTGATTTCAGAAGACAGTCTGACACTCTGTGTGTGTGTGTGTGTCTGAGTGAGAGAGAGAGACGGGAAAAGGAAAGAGAAGAGCTTTTGTTGGCTGGATGGGTCACAGTTTGCAGACTGCAGCGTGTGCGGAATCTATCATCGTGGCTCAGTCCAGTTTGATGCGACTTATTTTCCTGTTACTATTTTAATATTTGCATTGTAGGTTGAATTTGTTACATTTTCATTATGTGTATGCACGTGGCATTCAGTACATTTGAACAGTTTTGTATTTCACCGAGGAATTGAACCATTTTGCATTGCTAGCACCAGGTATAAGTTACTGAAGCTGAACTGTGTCATTTTAAAAAGATTAAAATATTAGCTCTTAAACTGGTATACGGTATGCAGAGACAGCAAGAAACAGGTAGGATGATTTGGAAAACATGTTTAGCTGTTGAGTGACCTGAATCCAACAGCATGAAGTCAAAATTGACTGTTTATTATTTTATTTATTATTTTTTAATATTTGCTTATTGTTTATGGAATGTTGCAGTATTTATTATAAATGATTTATCTGTTCTCATCATTAGTTTTTTAATTCATGTGTCTTCATAATCTTTAATCAAAGTAACTTTGCAGCGGCATCTCTTCTCTTCTCTGATGATGTGTTTACTGTCGTGAGGGCGGGGCAACCTGTCACTCACATCAGATCGACCAATAGCAAACCACAACCATCCAATCAATTCCCCATGAGCAAAATCAGGTTCCGCCCTACATTTTTTCTCGTTCGAGAAGCCATTTAACTTGGATATACGTCACAATAGGGAAGAAAAGACTATCAAAACTTTGGTAAATGCCGCTAAGACAAGCAAACTGGCTTAAAACTAATTTGTGTCAAAGTCAATATGGCATCTGCCCTCACCGAGGTCGATCAGTGTGTGAGAATGTGATTTTGAGGATGTTTTTGTGCCATGCAGGGGTGCGATAGATAGATAGTGTTTGTCTCATGTGCAGTTTTGTCGTGCCAGTTCCACATTACAGACCTCTTTCATGTTCCTGTGTCCGCCTCCTCAGTGCTCTGCCTCAGTTGTGGTCTACAGGCTGCTCGACACCCAACTTCTGAAGCCTTATTTCAGTATGTCTGTATGTGGTGCTTCTTAAAAGAGTACGACACATGTATGAATGTAGGCCTGAAAGTGTGTCTGATATATTTCGCGTGTCTGTCAGTCAGTATGGTGGGCAGGGGTGTCCTCCCTTCCTTGTCTCATGCCCCATATGGAAATACCCTTCGCCCTTCAGTTCAATTTCTCTCTGTGTTTCAGAGGCCTTGAGGAAAACAAACACCCTCTGCCTTCTCACAGACAGAAAAAAAATCCCCACTTGTCAGATGAGGGGATTTTTTGATTGTCTAATCATCTCCATATCCCAATCCAGAGGCACGGAGCTGTGCAGCTTGGTCCAATAAAATGCTGGATGAAAGACTGAGGCGCATCCTTCTTCTGTTTAATCGATGGCATCTTATACTGCTTTTGGCGGCATTTTTTCACCACTATACTCCTTTATACCATGCCACGTGCCTTTTATAGAGGTGCTCAAAGCTCTTCTGTGTGACAATGAGGGTCGACTAGTCGAAAATGGGCTGCAGGGCATTTTTTGTCATTATTTTATTATTATATTTTAAAGACTGTTAACACTAATTCATATTAGACAGTAACTTTATTCACATAAAATATATATTAGTAATTTTAATCCGATTTGACATTACTGTAATTCGACTTTTTTTTTTTTTTTACAACATAAATCATAAGATTAATCATGATTGTTTTGTTTAATATTTTACTTATTTCAGAAATGTTTCTCTTCAAGTCTAGGACAGCGGTTCTCAGCAAACCTTTAAAGTGGCCGCATGATAACTTATAATTATATATATTATTATGAATATAATTAATATTGTTATATAATAATACAACATATAATTAATTCATGTAATTACTATTAAATTATTATTGATATATTTATTTAATATTAATGAATATTTCATGTTAATAATCATTTTAATTATTTATCTTAATTAAAAAAAAATAATCTTGGTAATAAAATTAAATCTGAACAAGCAGTTTTTGAAACTTCTCAATGAATTCTGAAAATTAATTGTGGTTAATTAATTGAACTATATCGACAGTTTCTTAGTTTACTGGTAACTCTTTAGGGTCCAGTTCTCACTATAAACTAGTTGCTTATTAGCATGCGTATTTATAGGATATTGGCTGTTTATTAGTACTTATAAAGCACATATTAATGCCTTATTCTGCATGACCATATTCTACATCCCTTAATCTGAGTGTGACCATATAGGTTGTCAACCACCGGCCTATAGGAGAATCACTGATCTCAAATGAACCCAGTTTAAGATGCTTTACCATCATGAAAACTGCATGGAAGTGTGAGCCTGACAAGTGCACCGTAACTCTCCTTTAACACTGATGTTTCCAAGACCACGTCCATCTGTGAACCATTTGCATCTGGTATATCGCGTGCAGTGTCTTAACAGCGGGAAGCGCTAAGATCCTCCTTACCACATTCAGAGGCATTCGCTCTCGCACCCTCACACAACGAATCAAACCTTTTCGCGTTTCCACCGCGACTCTAATATGTGATAAGCAGAACTAATCTTTCTCTCACCCTGCACCCAACTGTTGCACAAATAGTGATTTCTGGTGCGTAATTAAGCAGTTAATTATCTGGGATGTCTTGAGTCCTACACCCTGAGATAAGCTTGTCGCTTTAAGGATGGAAGTCCTTGTTTTGATAGACGCGGCTGCTGTGTTGGTCATTACAACTAGCAGCTTGACAAGCGATGGAATTGAATTGCTCCGAGCAGCTTGAGGGAACTGAGAAGAGATTGAAGGCAGGGAAGATACACGGGGATGTTATTACCTTTCAGGGCACGTCCAGAGTTTCATCAACCTGGTGAACAGGGGACATGGTTCCTAATGTTCCTTCCCACTGAGTGAACCCGTATTAAGCACCAGGGTAGAGTGTGTTAAAGCTGTCTCGTTTGTCCTTCTCTTCTTCGCTTTCAAGCCTTCTAACCGATCCCTTGATGCCATGTGGGTTGCCGTCACCTCATGGGAAGCGCAAATAAACATTTTGACGTGGATGGGAAGGTCTGATGCATTAAAAATGGATTTTAATTTACAAATTGGTTTGAAAGTTCCCTGGGATTTGGCCCACAGTGTTGATGTTTTGCAGAGCGATATGGGGTGTCACGAAAACACGCTTTTAGGCAGGAAGCCACAGGGATCTGCTGATATATTGCGAGCCTCTTGAACGTTGTTTGCGAACCTTTGGACCGCAACCATGAATCAGGACTGTTTGTTGCTTTGTCCTCCGTCTGTGTGGTCAACACTTCTGGTGGCTTGGTGTGGATGACTTTCCTCTAGTCCTGGTTATATCAGGTCACGTCCTGCTCCACACTTGGACACCCTGATCCAAAACCTTCTGACAAAGTCTGTCTAGCATGTGGGTCTTCTGGTATGCAAGAGGTGTCCTGTTCTCTGCCCGTGCTATTTTCTGTCAGGCCCCAGAGGGAAGGAACGAACTGAAAATGAATGGCAGGGCTCTTTCTTCCTCACAGGGCAAAAACAGATGAGACGGGGAGAAAGAGAAAGAAGGCCAGAGTAGGCCATGTTGTTGTGGTCGGCCTGGGCTGGCTGGCTGCCTGTCTGGGTCTAAGGACTCCTCTCTTCCCCGCTGGTCTCTGGCTCAGAAGCTCAGTCGTATTCAGCAGCTAAACCACACTTGCTCCTGGCCAGACTCGGCTCACATCAGTGATCCACATTCAACCTCTGGGGAATCAATTGTCTCAGTGCTTATACTCATATGCTATGGATTTAAATCACAATATATACTGTATTAGCACAAAGCATTCAGTTATTATGAATTCAACATACATTTTATATTCTATGCACATTGTATTCAAAGCAAAAACGTATGTATTTTAAGAACGTTTAGTGCGCACCTAGTCAAGGTAGATGCCATATTTAATTTGACGCAAATGAAGAACTGATGTATGTTTGTTCTTGAAGTGACTTCTCTTTAAAGGGATAGTCCACCCAAAAATTCTGTCATAATTTACTCACCCTTATGTCACTGAAAACTTGAACGCAGAATATAAGTAAGGGATAATGTAGAGCGAGGCGGTTGTTATAGCGAATTCAACCCCGACAGGCTGATCGTGAATCAGCCTGAAGGGGTTGTATTCGCTATAACAACCGCCTCGCTCTACATTATCCCGCTTATTACATGGCTACCCACCAAATAAATCAATAATTTGACACAAAATTTAAAAAGGAGTTTATTGATTTAAAAAACGATTGTATTGCTTCCGCTAAAGAAAATAGTCTGTTTGACTGAAAAAAAAAATTGGTTTTAAGATTTACTTTAGAAACAAGCAATTACTCAGAAATTGCTTGTAAATTTCACAAATAAATATAGCTGCAAGCAGCAATTAACGGGGTTCAAGCGCTTTGAGGCTTTTAAGCACATGCGTAAAAAGGCTCTTTACTTTTAACGTTTTGACGTCCCGCCACGGACGTGAATCGAATTGACTCTACAGAATCTTTCTGCAATGGTTTGGTGCCGATTGGGCAAAAAAACCTAAGACTAGTTCGCAAAAGTAGTTTTTCGAAAAATCTAAAATACCCGAACATTTCGTTTGACGGTCGAACCTCAAAATTTCAAGTCTCTACGAATTACGGTTTGGCCTGTGATCCTTGTAAATTGGAGCCACTAATTTCAAAGAAACGCCAATTAAAACATTGAATTAAACATGAAAGTTTGAAATAGAAAGACTGACATTGTATTTTCTTGTAAAACTATTTACAGTTTTGTTTTATTTTATATCTGTTTTATTGCCATTTTCCCAGGCAAGCTGATGCTTTTTCTAATGTAAGCCTATAGACAATCTTTGTGTTTTTACAGAATTTTACAGAAATTGTCCAATAATACTGTAATAATATTGCAGAGTCATTTACAGTATAAGTTTTTTTTATTATTAGAAACAGTAGTGGAGCATCAATTAAATAAATATGTTGTCTACGTTTTTTCAATTATATTTTCTTATTAAAACGCACTGTATTTCATGTCCTAACGCTACAGCATATCTAGTTAATATTATATATTAATGTAATATAATTGTATTACATTTTTAATTAAAGTCTCTTTAGAAATACAGCAAGAATAGTAATATTTTGAAATATTGTTGCAATTTAAAGTAGCTGTTTTCTATTTGGATATATTTTAAAATGTGATTTATTCCTGTGATCAAAGCTGAATTTTCAGCATTACTCCAGTCTTCAGTGTCACATGATCCTTCAGAAATCATTCTAATATGCTGATTTGCTGCTCAAGAAACATTTCCTAATATTATCAGTGTTGAAAACAGTTGTGCTGCTTTTATTCATGATTTTCTGAGAGTTTAAAAGAACAGCATTTATTTGAAATAGATCATTTTGTATTATAAATGTCTTAACTGTCACTTTTGATCAATCCTTCAGTCCTTGCTGAATAAAAGTGTTCATTTCTTACTAACCCCAAAGTTTTAAATGGTAGTGTGCATTATTGCTAGCTTTCACTACGAAAAAACAAAACAAAAAATCAAATCCCTTCCAGAACCCATTGGGTAAAAATAAATCTACGAAAAAAACATTATTGTTTGAGATTAAACACCAATAAGGCGGCAAATCTGTCATACTACAGCATAATTCACACCAATGTTAGCGGCTGCATTCTTGCAATGCTTAAATCATTGTTGAGCGCGCCTCCAGGCCCTTGCCTCCTCCCTAACTGGTGTGAACACAAATACACTGGTGTTGAGAGTCAGCAGTAACACGTCTGGCATGATGGGATCACTTCCTTCTGCAGACTGGGCACCCACTGTCAGCCCGACCCCGGATAATTAACCTCTGCCACCGGGGTTCAACAAGAAAACAATCCCACAGAGCTCTGTGTGTATGCTAGCGTGAGTGTGTGTGCCCCATCTACAGGTGCCTCTGAGGGTGTTAAGCGTCATCCTTCTCTCCATCTGTAGGCATGGGGCAAGGTTAGGAACACATGGCCAGCACTTCAGGGCCGAGGAGGGGTACGGACGGCGTAGCAGGTGGCTGAGAGCGGGTAGCACTAGGCCGGGGTCTTTGACTGGGGTGACTAGGTTAATTAAGGGGTTGAGACTCCAGGGCCTGGGGGGGCCCCGGGACAGGCGTTCGGGGGGTTTTGGGGGGTTGATCGAGTGCAGAAAGAGGCCACGCCACTCACCAGCTCCCCTTCCTGTGGGGTATCTGTGCCTTTCCACGAGCGGACCTCTGGATTCATAAACTCAACGCACACGTGTAGGACACATGTTCTGAGGGAAGGGGCTTTTTAACTGACTGTGTTGTTTTTCTGGAGCTCACGGTTGTGAAAAAGCAGCTGTGCAAATCCCCATCGAACCGAAAAAACAACAGGCCGTGTTGATCCAAAACAAGCCGTTGAGTCGAGCGCATCTGATTAGTAAAGAGTCCGATTGTGAGTGAAATGAGTGGAAGTCTGTCGCTCTCGGAGTCAGTATATCAGACACTGAAGATCTGTAAGCTATTATTATGGGTCTCAGGGTGGGTCACACAGGGAGGCAGTGGAGTTTTGGCAGGTGTCATAGAACTGAAACTCAACCTGACCTTTTGTGTGTGTCTTTTCAGAAGATGAAGAGGAGGATGAAGAGGTCACAGAACCGAAAGCTGGCCCAGACACTGACCTGCAGGAAGAGGAAGAAAGCAAGGAAACAAAAGAAGGTAAGAGTGGGTCTGAGTGCATTTGCTTGGTTAGCTAACGGTGCTTTCACACTCCAGGTTCGAATGCCTGGTCCAGACTCGAGTTTGATTGATCCCTCTTGCTCTGCCCCAGCTGGACTGAGTTCACATTATATTATTTGGGTCCAAACCGCAGTGCGTTTACATTTCATTTTCATTTCTGCTGAAGGTGAGCAGATTCTCTCTGCTTGCATGCGTCAGTCACGCTTGTTAGGAAAGTGAGCGAGAACACAAACAAACACAGTTTTATCGAATCATACGTCATCAATATCAGTTCACTACCGCTATTTAGCATGATTGCATTCATATAAGCAGCGAACCGTACCGGAGTTTACATACAGTTCGCAGATGCGCACCCAAGTTCGGAAAAAAACATTCACATCATCCAAACGAACCGAACTTTGACATCAATCGAACCCGCACCAAAAGTGCTAGAGTAAAAGCAACAAATACAACATTTGATTTAAGTAATGAATGAGTAAATAAATAAACATTAACTAACATTAATAAATGCTGTAGAAGTCTTAGTTTAACTAATGTTAACTAATGAAACCTTATTAAAATCTTACCCAAATATTATATTATATTATATTATATTAAATTATATTATATTATATTATATTATATTATATTATATTATATTATATTATATTATATTATATTATATTATATTATATTATATTACATTACATTATAAAAACTATACTTAATCAGAACATATTATTTTAGTGTTAAGGTTAATCTGTTATTCAAATTATTATATTTCAAATTATTTTTATGTAAAAAAAAAATATATATATATATATATATAAATAGAAGTGGTGTGCCCTTATTTAGATAGTAAAGGTGTATGGGAAGTTGCTCTGTAATAAATACGTGTTCCCTACACCAACAGCCTCCACCTGGCACAGATTTAGCACATTTGACTTCTGTATGTCGGATGTTACACGGAACAACATCTGCTCAGTTCAGACTCCACGAGAGAGACGTCTCTTTACAGTAAATCCTGGCGTTGAGACGCATGTTCTGCACACATGTTCCATAAGTGCCAATAGAAACCATAACAGATTTGTAGATAAATTACCCAGACTGACTAAAATGACATTCAGTGTGGCTGTTCCACAAGGGCAATTCCTTCTGTGTTGGCATAGCTGGGATTTTATTGTGGCCTTCGTTTGATGTTTCAAAGGGAAATGCATCCTGTTAGCGGTTAATGAGCCATGGGTGGAGTGACATGACATTGAGGAGTTTATTAACATGACGTAGCACCTCTAATAATTTGCAATGTGATTTACAGCTTGCGCTGCTATGCAAGTCATTCTATGTAAAACCTTCCGCCAGTGAAGTAATGTGTGTATCTTACAATTACAGTAGGTGTGATTTAACTTATTTACAGTGACAAAAGATTCCCAAAAAAGTCCTTAAAAGCACAAAGTCCTTAAAAAAGAGAGTTATTCTGTATATAAATATCACTGTTTCTGAACTCCTTTGTTCTGCCTCCATTGTAGTCTTGCGTTTTCTTCCGGGAACGAACACGTCACAATATTCCTCATTTAAATAATTTCCGTGTTGAAACTCACGGTTATGGCAAGGTGACCAATCACAACACACTGGTCCAGCCGACCAATCAGAGCACATTACACTTTTCAGAAGGAGGCGCTTCATAGAGACAGGAACTAAACAGAGCGTTACTGACAGACTGGGAAGAGAGGAGCTGCAACAATGTCAAATATGTGAAAAATAACGTGTTCTTTTGAACATTCAAGCATTAAAACTAGAGATGCACGACATATCGGCCACCATTTCAGTATCGGACGATATATGTACATTTTTGATGTTATCGTTATCGGCCCAATAAGAAAATGTGGCCGATATATTAAAGGCGATAAATAATGGTGTATTTCCTTAAGCTGAGACGCTTCATATGCGCACTGTTCAGCATTATGCTTTTGAATTGCTTGAAATATGACTCAAATGACTTCAAAAAGGAAAATACAGTGCAGCACAAGTCTGTCATATAGGCCAGAGGTCCCCAACCCCCGGGCCGCGGACCGGTACCGACACAGAAAGAATATATAACTTAACGTATTTTCCGGACTATAAATCGCTCCGGAGTATCAGTCAAAAAATGTGTCATGAAGAAGAAAAAACATATATAGCCTAAGTCGCACTGGATTATAAGTCGCATTTATTTAGAAATGTATTTCACACCAAAAAAAATAAATAATAATAATGTTACGGACGGGACAGTTCTCCGTTACAGACGTGAGCGCTCTGAAAGCGGCACTAAAAGACTGCTTTAAAACTTTCACAGAGACCTCAAACAGAAAGCACAAAGCCTGTCTTTAAATTTAATTTCGTTTTGTATTAATTGTATCTTAATTTTAATCAATGTTTCATCAACCAATTGCCTGGATTTAATAAAGAAGAAGTAAATATATTAGAAAATAGATCATCACGACACGGAGGTGCCGGCGCGTGAACTGGAGCTGGTCTCATAAATTAACCGAAACTCATTGATAAGGTAGCCTACTCGCCTCACAGACCTGAGACATATATAGAAAGCTTGAAATGTCTACTTTTAAACAGAACAATTCAAAACGAAAGAAAACTGACTGTTCTCTGCTTATGTAATCCGTATGAAATGTGCATTTCTCTCTGGCGCGTTCACTACTGCGAAGATCGCGAGTCAGCATCGTCAACTTCATCTTTGCACAGAAAACACTTATTATTAAACAATTAAAATGTCTCCTGCTATATTTGACATATTCATAATCATTCATTTTGCCGGTTCTTTGTGACAGCTTTTAGGTGCTATATTGGCAGCACCACCCTTACATGTTAGGCTACATGAACGCATCAGCACCGAAAACATGGAGATTTTTTTCTTTTGGGGGGCATTTTGTTTGTGTTCAGGCTTTCCCAGTTGTCTTTAGGCGCGATGTTACGAGGACGCTGCTAATAAAATTGCGAGTAGGCCTACACATTGGATTCACGTTTATTATTATATTTAAAAAATACCCCAGTTTTTATGCCGGTCGTATCATTTTATTTTGTTGTATTTATCCGCCACACCTTAAAGGCCGGTCCTTGGCGCAAAAAAGGTTGGGGACTGCTGATATAGGCTACATAAAATTATAATGAGAACATTATAATTGTGTGCTTGGGACGTGGCTTTTAATGGTGAGACTTTTGTTTTTGTAATCAGGCTCTGAAAAATTATTATTTCGATTTATCGGCCAATATATCGGTTATCGGCTTTCAAATATAAAGAATTATCGGTTATCGGCCAAAATTTTCATATCAGTGCATCCCTAATTAAAACCCCCTTTTTAGCAGGTCCTCTTTAAAGCTATGATTCAAACAGTTTCACTACTGTACAAATCACTTTTGTTCCTACCTGTGCTGATTTGACTAGTCGTTGTTTGGGCCTCCCACACGTCAAATTCCCAAAGTCGCCAAACAGGATCAGCGGAGCGTTGAGTGGCCGCTCGCGTGTGACCCCGCAGCCGTATCAGATGGCATTCTCACTGTCTGGGGGCTGGGCTTATCGGGCCGCGGCATTCTGGGTCAGGCCTGATCGAACTTTAATGTCACTAGACCCCAGCAAGTGGACTTCAAAGCGAGTGGAGAGTGCATTCTTTGTGCAAGTGTACAGGGTAAATAACTAGAGGGAGGCCGGACAGAGGCGGACTGTGAAAGCACACGAGGGCTTTGACTCCACGCTGACTTTGATCACGCTTTTGTCTTCCTTATGAGTCATCAAAAAAGGCACGCAAATCAAGTGGGCTCGGATCAAAGGAACGGGCCCCTAATAGTCTGGGAGAAAATAGAGAAACGCAATAACATCAAAAAAGGAGGAGAAAAACTGGGCGTGTTGTCATTATGGAAAGATGTACTAAGAGCCGTGTGTGTTCGCTAATGTATTTGCTTATTCATTTAGTTGTTTGTTTGTTGTTTTTTACGCCCATGTCTCCCTTCTAATTGGCTTAACTACCTTCAAAGCTCGTTGGGAGTCAGGAAGAAGAATGCGGGCGAGTTTGTTTAGGTCCAGTTTGTACAGTTTCTGCTCATCATTATGCTGTACGGCCATGATTTTGTCTGTGGTTAGATCCGTTTGTTAGTGTTATTGTATGTAAGTAGTAGGTATAAACACGTAGGCCATCGCTGCGGTCGTGACATGTGCTTTTGTGTGTTTGTGTATTAAAACATACGGCCTGTTCTGTGTTTATTTACTGTGCAGCTGTGTTTACGTCTTAGTTTTTGTTGTGTTTTGTCTGGCGTGTGTATCAGGCCACCCGCGGGAGCTGACGGAGGAAGAGAAACAGCAGGTTCTGCACTCGGAGGAGTTCCTCATCTTCTTCGACCGCAGTATTCGTGTGATGGAGAGAGCTTTAGCTGAGGACTCCAACATCTTCTTCGACTACAGCGGACGAGACCTGGAGGATAAAGAGGGGTGAGAATGTGCTGCGTGACACAAAAACATGATTTCTGATCTATTATTTGTTTCTTTTTTTTATAAACATTATATTTTATTTTATTATATTGATTATGTCTTTTTTACATTTATTTTATTGTTGCATTAAACATCCCATTTAACAACAATCATAAATTATAAATGATTGCATTACTAATGGTTGAATTAAAACAAACTTGATTGTTAAAAATGTAATTTATGTGAGATGGTTGACAACAATGACAAACCATTCCAAAACCATTAACTGCTTCAATTATCTGGATGCAGTCAGATTTGTATAATTTGCAAACTTTTTTTTTTATGCAATGGATTTGTAGGTTGCTTTTATGTTTTATTTTCTGTCATAAAAGCCTGTTGAAATGATCACATCACATAGTGTGTGTGTGTGTGTGTGTGTGACTACATTGTTCTTCAAATAAATTCTTGCATAATGATGTCATCTATTAACAAGCTTTCTTCTGTATGGGTAATGCAAAACACACTGTTATTTTTGACCATTTTTTTCTTTTTTTACATTTATGTAATTTTTTTATATAAATAGATAATACAATAATATATTTGATTATATTTTTTATCATTTTAAAGTATTTTGATACACACATACATATACATATATATACTATATATACTCTTTACCATGTATAATAGTAAAGCAAAAAAAATATATATATATATATATAATTGTAATAATATTTCACAATATTACTGTTTTTACTTTATTTTTGTTCCAATAAATGCAGCCTTAGTGAGTATGTATATCGTTTTTTATTTGCTTTAATTAATATATATATATATATATATATATATATGTGTGTGTGTATATATGAAGACTTCATATGCAAAAGCCTCTAAGTGCCATCTGAAATTTTCTTCTAGAATGATCATTTTTATCAAGCTTGTATGTTTATGTTCAGTTATTTCACTTTAATGGCAATGAAAATGACCCATTAATTGTAATTAAAGTAAAATTACTGAATTTAAACATACAAGCTTGAAAAAAATGCTCATTTTAGAAGAAAATTTCAGATGGCACTTTTGCATCTTTTTTTAATCTGGAGTCTTCATGTGTGTGTGTTTGTCATGATATGCTTTAATTACTATCGTATATGGTTAAGTGTGTATTAAAAGCCCAGAGCTCATGTTATCAGTTTCTCCCCCTCTCAGAGATCTACAGGGCGGCTCCAGTCTCTCTCTCAATCGTCTGTTCTATGATGAGCACTGGTCAAAGCATCGGGTCATCACCTGTCTGGACTGGTCCCCTCAGGTAGACTGACCTCCCTCTCTGACCTCTCCCTCTGTGTCAACACCTGTTCATTTAAAAGGGGGAATCTTCCCTCGCTCTGTCTCTCAGTCAGCTTTATCACTCTCATCCTCTTCTCTGTTCTTTCTCTCTCTCACATCTTTCTCCTGCCCTCACTATCTTCTCTTCATCTTTCCATATTTCCAGTACCCTGAGCTCTTGGTGGCCTCCTACAACAACAACGAAGACGCTCCTCACGAGCCAGACGGTGTGGCTTTGGTGTGGAATATGAAATTCAAGAAGACCACACCAGAGTACATCTACCACTGCCAGGTGAAAACCCTTAACACAGCACGACTTTACACTCTTACCCTCCAAAAATCACGTCACACAGAATATTAAAGGAGTGCCGGAGAGTGTTAAAGGGATAGTTCTGTGGTCATTTACTCATCTCAAAAGAACATATTTGGAAGAATGTAGGACACCAAACAGTTTTTGGTGACCATTGACTTCTATTGTATATATATAAAAAGCTCATTTCTAAAAAAATATCTTGTTAATGTTTCTCAGACAAAAATCATAGAGGTTTGGAAACACGAGGGTGAGTAAATGACCCCACAGAACATCATACTTGCACTATTTACACTTTAAAAAAACAACTAGACCCCTTGAAATGACCTCTTGCATTTTCAGAATGTGCAATATATGCACTTTGACTTGATTCACGTAGTATATCAAGTGAACAGAGATATTAATAACACCTTTTAATATTTATTTTTTACTCGTGCTACACAAAGTTAAGACATTTTTACATACATTTAGATTGAAATGGAAAATAATAATTTATTTTAGATATTTTAATTATTCACTGAGTTAAAATATATATTAATCATCATTAATTACCATTACATGCTATATATTGCATACTATTAAAAAAATATTGTAGGCACCAGGTAGTGCATACTGTGCAGTAAGCCTCTCACTAGTATATACTCATGGTATTCTAAGCACTTCACAATAAATGTATACCAAAACTACCTAATTGGAAAGCCATGATTAAGGAAGTGGTAGCTTCAATAAAAGCGAGGTCTAATGGAGCGTACCACTTCAGATGACGACATTGATTTAAATGAGTGTAAGGTGATATTTAATTAAAGGTGCATGCTGGCCTTGGAGTACCGCAGCGGAACAGAGCACCTTATTACGGTGTGTGTCCGCTTGGGTCAGGCCAGAAAAATCCTGAGGTTTGTGTGTAAAACATATCTGGTGTCGGTTTTGACGCTAATTATAAAAGACTCCGGGTTGGGAGTCTTTTCAGGGAGACGACCAAGTAAGCAAGTCTGGGAGGCGACAGCCTGGTGCGAGGGAGAGATATTAGAGAGACATTTCTGTAATAAAAAGATGTGGCTTACCACTTCCTAATCCTAACAGCCGCATATGTTTGCCCACCCACATGGACTGCTCGCGCATGTGCCGCTTTTCCAATGCCCAGCACCTCTCACACACACATGCTCGTTTACTCACACACTTACAACCCAAGCGTACTCAGACGTGCCATATTAACACATGTTCATAAACACCAGACTTTTCATATTTATATCTAAAATAAAATAGCCATTTTTAAAAAAAAAATCCCATTTGACTTTATAATTGAAAACTATGTTGGGTAAATTACTCTAAAAAGGTCATTTATTACCAGCCACTAATTACATTATCAACAGTGTAATTAGCAGAGGCGGACAGAGTACACAGCTTCATTACTTGAGTAAAAGTACAGATACCCCTTGCTAAATTTTACTCAAGTACAAGTAAAAGTACTACAGTCAGATGTCTACTTAGGTAAAAGTACTGAAGTACTTGTTTTTAAAAGTACTTGAGTATCAAGAGTACATTTTCTAAATATTGCATTACTACTGCCACAGTGCTAACACATTGGTAAACATAGCAAACACCTGAAGCGAAAACTATCATTAACTTGTTCAGAAAATTGAAATAGTCTGGCGAGGTGGGGCCACGGGTTGGCACATTCCCGGGATGGACCTGCTGCGTCTTCATCCATTGTTTCGTCCATGGTTTCGTCTCTTATCTAAATCTGACCATGGAGTTGACTTTGGCGGAAAGCTGAAGGTGATTGCTGATAGGCTGTCCCAATCAGTGGCGCCTGCACAATCCAATCACGTTTGAGAGGGAAACAACAAATTGAGGGTTTCCGAGATTTTTCTTTTTTCCTTTTTTTTTTTTTTTTTGAAGAAGTACCGGGTACTCACGGTTATGGATAGAAATGTAGTGGAGTAAAGAGTACAATATTTGCCTCTCAAATGTACTTGAGTAAAGTCATGAGTACTCCCCAAAAATGATACTCGAGTAAAGTACAGATCCCTCAAAATTGTACTTAAGTACTGTACTCAAGTAAATGTACTCCGTTACAGTCCGGCTCTGGTAATTAGATTACTGTACTAATTACTTTTTCTTAAAAGTATTGCATTACTTGCATTACTAATTACGTTCTCAATCCAATATCAACCTCGAATAGTTGAACAATACAAGGACAGACACAAAACTGCGCTTCTGATTCTTTCAAATAAACAATTTAAAATTGCATAAATTATTCTTGAACTGACCAAAGTGTGTAAAGGGAGACGTTTACATTACAAACATACATTTTAATCCACTATTGTTTTTATATAGAATTGTTCTATAGTCAATACAGTATTTAATGCAATTACATCAGAAGTAACTGTAATTAAATTACATATAAATTAAGAGTTATCCCTTACTTTTTCAAGGTTACAGTAATTAGATTAATTAGTAATTAATTACACCCAACACTGATAATGCTGAGGGCATTTTTTGGCCACTGGTTTAGAAATGCTTTGTAAAATTCCTGTTGCCATTCTGTCTGTATGACGGGAATCATAAGAGAAGTTTTCTAGAAATAATTTTTGAATTTGGCACCTAAATTCACCCCTGAATCTTAAAAAAAAAAGATACAGTTAAAAGATACTAAACTAAATAAAAAAAAATACACAAAAATGTATTGTATTTGTAAAAAGTGCTCTTGTGTATTTGATTGTGGTGACTCACTTTGACCTTCTGTTCTCTACGGTTCAGTGGCTACAGAAAAGATGGGACGTATAGAAAGTATATATAAAAACAAGATGAATAACACACAATGGCATTTCACAGCTTTCCTTCAGTGTGTCCTGAGGTTCAAGCATCCCTTTCTCATCATGAGGAGAGAAACGGAGAGAGAAGCACAGGATCTCCAAACATTTTGCCGTTGGCTGAGGATGAAAGATGTTGGGCCAATTTGCCGAGATATTGTTTTTCGCTCTGGGCTCTGTTCTAAACGGCGGTGCTCCCCTCTCACTAGACCGGGAATCTGATGGCTCTTAATGTGCGAGCATGTTCTGCTGCTTAACCTTTCCAAACCACACTGATCTTATTCCCTCTGAGGAACACGCATGCAAGAGCCATATACTCATCCCCCACACGCTCCTCTCCTCTCTTCTTCTCCCCTCCTATTCTCCCTTTGCGGCTTCCCTCACTCTTGGCAGGCCGTACGGCGGAGTTCAGCAGTTTTGCAGTCGTTTTTCCAGATTTACCCACAGCCGCAACTTTCATGTGCTGGATACTTCAGAAACCCCCCCTCCAGCACCGCCGGCTCCCACTTTTCCCTCAGTTTCTCTTTTTGCTGTTCCAACTTTACCTCTTTTTGCCACATCTCTCTCTCCATCTCTCTCTCTCTCTCTCTCTCCTTATACTTCTTCTCACACTCTAGCTCTGTTCAAAAACCCAGTGAGCTGCCTCGTTGCCTACTTAGGCAGCATCCTAATCCTCACAGATTCTCATAAGTGAACATATTATACATTAGCAGTACCTCCACACATCACATACATGGGAGGCAATTGATTTTGGTTACACTTTATTTCGATGTTCTGTTTTACTAACTATAAGTAACTTTGCAACTACAGTACATCTCAGAGTATTAGTAGACTGTTAGGCTAGGGTTAGGTGTTAGGGTTAGTAGAATAAGTTGAGACGTACTTGCAGAGTTACTTAAGTGTCTGTTAGGGAGAAGAAAAATAAAGTGTTAGCAGATATTAAGCAGACAGTCTACTAATACTCTAATAAGAGTTAGTTGACATGTAATTGATGTCTCAAGTGGACCATCAAAATAAAGTGTTACCTTGATTTCAATGGAGTTTGCCTTTAGCAAACAAAGTGATTAGTTAATAAGCATAAAAAGACAGTACATGCAGATATTAGTTGAAATACGGTAGATTTGTATTTTTAGAATAGCATCTCTCCTGCTTTCTCTACCATTTTGGATTTATTTTTTCACTGTGCTCATCAGTGCATTCTGGGATTGCCATCTCCACAGTGGACACATACAATGCAGTCTTTGAATATGGATTGAATGGGGTAGATTAGTAGGTTGCATACTTGAGTTACATATACAGTACATTACCGTTCAAAAGTTTAAAAAGTAAGTTTTGAAATAAGTTTCTCACCAAAATTGAAATATTATTACAATTTAAAATAACTGTTTTCTATTAAAATATTTTTTTAAATAGATTTTTTCCCTGTAATTTCAAAGTTGAATTTTGTATT
The DNA here is from genome assembly GCF_951802725.1 of Rutilus rutilus. Lineage (NCBI taxonomy): Eukaryota > Metazoa > Chordata > Actinopteri > Cypriniformes > Leuciscidae > Rutilus > Rutilus rutilus. Next base: position 4,683,702 of record NC_140216.1, on the reverse strand, counting down.
ATTCAAGTCTTCAGTGTCACATGATCCTTCAGTTCGAAACAGTTGTGCTGCTTAATGTTTTTGTGGAAACCTTTTTTTTTTTTTTCAGAATTTTTTGATAAACCGAAAGTTCAAAAGAAGAGCATTTATTTGAAATAGAATATTTTGTAATATTGCAAACGTCTTTACTGTCACTTTTGATCAATTTAATGCGTCCTTGCTAAATAAAAAGTATTATTTATTTTTATTTATTTTTTATCATCCTGACCCCAAACTTTTGAATGGTAGCGTACATTTTAAAACTTCACGTCTGGAAAACAGCACACTAGGTTTTGAAACGCAGCTTCTGTTTGTCTTTATCCTCTCCTCCTTCATTTCACAGTTTCTCTGGCTTTGGATGGCTACAAAAGGCCACTCCTGTTCAGACAGTTGTGGAATATTTCCGTGGTGGTTTTGGTTTGTTTTGGGCTCTGTGTGGCGTGATCTTGGCTCCCTCGTCTCTGCTGTTCTTTCGGGCCCATCATCACAGCAGGTCCTGCTCGCCAGTAACATCACATGACCTTCTCAAGTGGGCTGCCTCTCGCCACATCAAGGGCACACCCCAAAAAACTGCTCACCGATACTGTCAGCCCTCATCTGCATCGCCTGTGTTTTATTGATATCATTTATATATTTTACCCAGGATGACTCTGTGTGAACCCCTGCTGGATGCCTGAGGCTCGCTGGCACAGAGGAAGATGTGTTCGCAGGAGCTTGGAGAGATGCCCGCTCTGCATAATGCTGGTGGATGGAGTTGCATGTGCTCATAAAGCTGAGTGTAGAAAGGCTTCAAAACCACTCACAGCTTTTGAGACAGGAAGAGCAGAGACCTCCAGTCCACTATGGTTTTACTGCCGGCTCTTGTATCCACAAATAAGCACTAATGTAGATGGGGGGATGGGTCATGATGGTTGGCTAGTTTATTTGGATTTGTTTTCTTCTTTTTTAGTTTTTTTAGGTGCTTCTATCAGTGCTTTAATTAGAAAACTGTACATAAGCTGTAACAGTTTGCATGGTAAAAAGTGCTCAGGAAAGTTGCGTCTTTAATCTCTTTTAAAGAGGACCTATTATGCCATTTTTCAAAGTCTTGATTTTGTTTTTGCTCTCTACTAGAATAGGTTTTCACGCTGGAATGTTCAAAAACATTATTTTTGCATTGTTGCAGCTCCTCTTTTCCCAGTCTGTCAGTATCGCTCTGTTTAGTTCCTGTTTCTATGAAGCTCCTCCTTCTGAGAAGCACAATGTGCTCTGATTGGTCGGCTGGATCGGTGTGTTGTGATCAAGGTTATAATTGTTAACGAAACCGAACGAAAAAACGAAAACTAGGTGGGAAAAAACATTGTCGTTAACTGAAATAAAAATAAAAACGAGGCATTACAAAAAAACGATAACTAACTAAATCTGTAATGTGTGTTTGGCAAAACTAACTAAAATAAAATTATAGAGTAAATGTCCTTAGTTTTCGTCTTTGTCGAGGTCTTTAATTTTTTAACGCTATTTAAAACACGCAGCGTATTCGTTCAGCTGCATTTCCTTTCCCTGCTCTCCCTCCGTCTCTGTCACTCACATGCGCACGCACACACACACACACACAGCCCCTCCCCTCCGTGCACACCGCGAGTGTTCGTTCGACATTGAAAGCAAGTTCGCGAAAGGTTATATCTCTATCTCGTGAACACCTTTACACAATCACACATTAAAAAGTGGTATAAAAATATTTTTAATTCTGAATATAATTTTGTCAGTGTGTTAATGTCGACCCGAGAAGCGATTGCGCCTTCTTTAGAAAGTTAACTAGTCGCAAGTTTGAGGTAAAATGCACTTTTTGGTTGTGGTTGTCGATGTCAAAACACTATATAAGCTGTGATTCAAATATTAAATAATGTTATGTCATTTTTTTACTTTTACACTGAATGTTTGCTGCTTCAGTCCAGATGAGTAGGCTATTGACTGTATATGATAAATTTAGTATAGGGTGTGAAAATTGTACAGCTGTGGCATTTGTATAGGGTAAAAGTGAACAGTTGGATCAACTTAAAAAAATTACTTCAATTGGTAACACCTAAAGAAATGAAGTTTTCTCAACTTAAATTATCACGTTTTATCGTGAAAAACGTGATAATTTAAGTTGAGAAAACTTCATTTCTTTAGGTGTTACCAATTGAAGTAATTTTTTTAAGTTGATCCAACTGTTCACTTTTTACAGTGAAGATGTATAGATTGTTGGTACAGCGTGTGGATTTTGTAAGAGGTAAAGGAATTTTAATGGGGTGTGAATTTTTTTCTAAAATTGTATGATGTTTTTGTTGAGTTATTATTACACAATACTTGACCTTTTTGAATCTTGCCCCTGACAAATAACCCAAATTACAAAAAAAGACTAAAACTAACACTAAAACTAATAAAAACTAAACTAAAACTAAAACTAAGCATTTTCAAAAAATAAAAAATAAACTAAACTGGCAAACCCACTTTAAAAACTAATTAAAACTAAACTGAATTTGAAAACAAAAAGTCAAAACGAAATAAAAATAAAACCGAATGAAAAATGCAAAACTATAATAACCCTGGTTGTGATTGATCAACCGCTTCCAGCGTGTTTCGGAAATGTGACGCCACCTTACCACAACTGCTACTTTCTACACACTACTAATGCAACTTTCAGAGAGTAATATAAAGTCGTTTAAGCAATCCACTGACTAGACCATTTTGAAATGATGTAGTAGCACTAACTGTAGGCCAAAAGTGAAGGTCTATAGGATTTATTTAGGAATTAATGGGTTAGTTCACCCAAAAATTTACATTCTGTCATTTACTCACCCTCATGTTGTTCCAAACCTGCAAGAGTGTCTTTCTTCTGTTGAACACGAAAGAAGATATTTTGAAGAATGTTGGTAGCCAGACAATTGACGGTAGCCATTGACTTCCATAGTATTTTTTTTTTCCTACTATGGAAGTCAATGGACTGTCAGGTTACCAACATTCTTCAATATCTTCTTTTCCGTTCAACAAAAGAAAGAAACTCAAACAGGTTTGGAACAACTTGAGGGTATTTTGGTGAAATATCCCTTTAAGTGTATGCAGTCAAAAGTGGAATTATGTAAGTTTGTGGAGCAATCTGAATATGAGAGCATGTTGACTAAATTGAAAAGTTGATGTTTTAGAACTTTGAGGAGGAACAAATTCACTTTTATAAGTGCACTACCAAATCAAATGAAAGTATAAAGTATAGAATTGCATTTCATCCATTTTTGCTAAGAATACTATTCATTCATATTGACTGGGACACGGCCGTTCTTTCCTCTTGTCCGAAGGTAAAAGAGAGAGATCAAACTACTCGCATTCACTGGCTTCTCCTCCATTGTTCTCTGAAACGGAGATATGGTATTACAAGGCCTGTGCCAGTAACCGCAGAGTGACAAAATCCGTGGGGTGCAGTTTGGGAAAAAAAAAAGAGGTAGGGAGCGAAGGATGCTGGTGGAAGACAGAGGAGTGCATCTGGAGCTGATAAGCTTTGCTGAGAACCACATGATTGTGGTGCTTCAGGAGGAGGCGGCAGTGAATGTACTGTCTGTTACACAGTCATCTGCTCCCTGACAAATGGCTCCGACTTTTTTTTCCTCCTCTTTTCCCTTTCGGCCCGCAAAAAAAGGGGGCAACAAAGGAGGGAGTGTTCCTCATGCCAAGGTTAGTCTTGTGGATTATCCCATACTGAACCATTCCCATTGATATTATTATGTCCGAAGCACTTAGTCCCAATGAAACCAGGAAGGTGTTGTGGGATTGTGTTTTCACTTGCATTTTACGACTTCCATCAGAGCTTTGGGTTGTTAGACGTCAAGCTAAGCTTGTAATGTAAAATATTCTCAATTAAATCAGTCGGTGAAATGACTAAATTGACAAAATGGATGAAATAGTGAAATTAGGTGGGGACAACACACAGGAAGCTTCCTAATATTGACTGTACCAAGTCGTTACCATGATTGGTCATGATACTATTGTATACTTTGAATTAACTTGAGTACCAAGTAAATTTGGCACATTAAATGATAATCCGTATTCTTTTCACTTAATAATTCTGCCACAATACTTTTTGTTCTACGGAGCCCCCCTAGTCCCACTTTGTCAAAAAAAAAAATATATAACTATCTTGTGGCCTCAAGATAGTAACTCGTGGCCTCAAGATAGTAACTCGTGGCCTCAAGATAGTAACTCGTGGCCTCAAGATACTAACTCGTGGCCTCAAGATAGTAACTCGTGGCCTCAAGATAGTAACTCGTGGCCTCAAGATAGTATCTCGTGGCCTCAAGATAGTAACTCGTGGCCTCAAGATAGTATCTCGTGGCCTCAAGATAGTATCTCGTGGCCTCAAGATAGTAACTCGTGGCCTCAAGATAGTAACTCGTGGCCTCAAGATACTAACTCGTGGCCTCAAGATAGTAACGCCTCAAGATAGTAACTCGTGGCCTCAAGATAGTAACTCGTGGCCTCAAGATAGTAACTTGTGGCCTCAAGATAGTATCTCGTGGCCTCAAGATAGTAACTCGTGGCCTCAAGATAGTAACTCGTGGCCTCAAGATACTAACTCGTGGCCTCAAGATAGTAACGCCTCAAGATAGTAACTCGTGGCCTCAAGATACTATCTCGTGGCCTCAAGATAGTAACTCGTGGCCTCAAGATCTTGAGGCCACGAGTTACTATCTTGAGGCCACGAGATAGTATCTTGAGGCCACGAGTTACTATCTTGAGGCCACGAGATAGCTATAATAATTTTTTTGACAAAGTGGGACTAGGGGGGCTCCGTATTGTTCAGTGTAATGTAGACAAAAGATGTTTCCCAACTTCCCTTGAACAAACTAAAACCTGAAATGGATTTATCGCATTGCAATTCCACTACAGAACTGAAAAGATCACAGCCAACAGTTGTATAGGACAAAGTGAGCTAATTCCAGTAGCAAAAGCTTGCATGTGGAGAATGTGTTTGTGGGCTTCCAGTAAAACTGAAGAGGTGATTTCAGAATCCATACGTTGAAGATAGACGGATCTTAACTTGCGCTCTCCATATGGTGTGAATATACAGCCTTTTCATCCAGTTTCCTCTCAGCGTCTTGCGCCTTTGCCATGTTTAGATTATGACTTTAAAGAGAGTTCAAATACTTGTCATATTTCTCTGCGCTTCGTTATGGAGCAAAAGGTCTCTGTGGATTTTTGTGGTTACAGTAATGAGGGAAGAATACATCTGATGTTTTATAAACTGAGATTGCCCTATGACATGTTATTCATCATTAAAGGCCCGTTCACATCGTGTCAGAATTGTCCAGTGCATTGAACTTTGTGGAGTGAAGCGAGGACTACAGCGCTACCCCATAGCAAGGCATTGTCATCCAGTGCTCAAATTCCAAACTATTTGGGGTTTTTGGGGTTTGACCTCTTCGACCTTTTCAAAAAAGATATACTTTGGACCTACAGAATGTAAGTTTGTGATTTTACACACATGATTTTGCCATCAAGAAACTGTCATACATTATGTATGCCTCCATTTTTTTGCCTTAATCTCTTTTTATATAATTTATATTTACCTTACTGTTTGATATATTTTTTAAATATTTTCTCATGCTTAATTTAATAACATTTCAGTGTTTGTTTTGTATGACTTCCAATGAAACATTAATTAAATTATTTTGGGATTAAAAAAAGATCCAGTATTGCCAAGGAGTCATGTGTATTTTTAGTTTTATTATAGTTTTATTAATATTTTCATTTTAATTTTTATATTTTTGAATTTAAGATGAATTCTTAGTAATTTTGTTATGTGCTTTTTATCATTTTATTCGTTTCTTTGTTTATTTAAAATATTTATATTTAGGTTTAATTTATTTTTATTTCAGATTTAGTTTATTTACAGTTAATAATTTTAGTGCTTCATATTGCCAATGCAACGTTTCAAATTTTTTTCAACTAATATTTATATTTGATTTAATTTCAGCTTTATTTCAATTAACAGAAATGTTTTTGGTCACACTTTAGATTAGGGTCCAATTCTCAGTATCAACTAACTATTAACTACGACTTTTGCCTCAATAAACTCTAAATTACTAGTTACGGTAGTTAAGTTTAGGTATTGGGTAGAATATGGTCATGCAGAATAAGACATTTATATATGCTTTATAAGTACTAATAAACAGCCAATATCCTAGTAATATGCATGCTAATAAGCCCTAAACTAAAGTGTTACCATGTTATTAATAGTTTTAGTTTTAGTTAGAAATAATAACCCTGCCACGAGTAGGTCAGACTGGTTGTTGTCCAAAGACAGTAAAGTTTTGTAAAGATTGAACAGATACATTTACACAAATCAGCTTATCCAATCAAAATGAATCTGTTCTGCTATAGAATTAGCATGTTTAGGAACAGACAGCGGAGGGATCGAGACTGTCGTCAGAGGTTGCTGCAGGACAGGGATGAGACCGTACCACAGCAGACGAGTCTGATAAAAACAGTGGTGTGCGGAGAGAGGCCAGAGAAGCCTGTGATTGGCTGTTGGCTGGACTGCTCTCCTGAGCTGAAGTTTCAGGTTACGATACTTCATTAAGTCTCTGATTAATGGCTTCATAGTGGAGTTATTACCCTCTTGTTGTGGTGACCCCAGCTCATGTTCATTAGCCCAGTAATGAAGCGCTGGTCTGGGGAGCGTGTCCCTGACACATGACTATAGGAGAGAGAGAAAGAGACTTGGTTCAGAGGTCGGCTTGTGGCTCTGATTGAAATAGCCGTGTATTTAAGCAGCAATGTTCCCCTGTCTCTGTGTTAGTATTCAGGTCTGACTGATCGTTAATCACCGAACAGAGATCCTTTTCCAGCGGTACTGGCAATCAGACTAATCAAGACTTGAGTGAAACTTTTCAACCTCTTAAAAGATACTAATCAATTTATTACCTGAAATGTTGGCTTTTGATGTCCAATGATTGTATTATTGCAGCCGGTGTAGTAACTTGCAATTATCTGCTTTCTATTTTATTTCTACCATAATACTGTAGTTAGGGGTGGGAATCATAATAAATTAGAAGCTAATACATATAAATCAGTTCTTGCAAAAGGTGACCACTCTAAAAAATGCTGGGTTGTTTAAACCCAACTTTGGGTCAGACATGGACAAACCCAAACGTTGGGTTAAAAATTTAATTTGAAAATTTAACCCAACGGCTAGGTTTGTCCATATTTGACCCAAAATTGGGTTGAAACAACCCAGCATTTTTTAGATTTGTTCGGCAGCTATTCATAGTCTTTTTAGAGGCAGCATAAATGCAATCCAAATATTGGCTTTAACTGTATTAAATAATACTAAACAAACAAAAATGTCATTTATAAAATACCACTGATTACAGGACATGTAATGTGTATCTTAAACTACGTATGTTACAATATGAACAACCAGTCAGTGGCTATACTGATTTAAGTCTCATGAGTAAGTTGTAAGCTCTATGTGTTTGATTCACTATGAAGAACCAAATCATTCACTGTAATTTGTTTGTGAATCAGTTGGAATACACTTATGCTGTATGGTTTTGATTCACTCGACTACATTGGTCACTCTATATTTTTGATTCACCAAAACAAACTCGCTCAAAAGAGTAATTTGTTCATGAATCGTTTGGATTTACCCTGGGTGTGTGCTGTATGGTTTTGATTCACTATAAAGAACTGGTTCAAAAGAGTCAATTGTTTGAGAACCGTTTGGATTTGGAATACCCAGGTTGTGATGTTTGGTTTTGACTCCTGTATTTAAAGTTCCTGTATTCTGTATTCAGAAACAGCTCAAGAGTCGTTCGGGAATCGGGCTACATTAATCACTGATTGCACTCTGTATGTTTTGCGCTGTAGATTAAGTAGCAGTGTTGCAACACCGCTGAAAAACAGTTCCAGGAGTATTTGTTTTAAAGAACTCGCGAGTCGGCATGAAACAGAAGTTGCGATTGTCTTTTCTTCCTTATTGTGATGTCTATCCAAGTAAAACGGCTTCTCGAACAAGAAAAAATGTGGGGCGGGACTTGGTTTTGTCCATGGGGAATTGATTGAATGGTTGTGGTTTGCTATTGGTCAATCTCATGTGAGTGACAGGTTGCCCCGCCCTCGTGTCGGTCAACACATCATCAGAGAAGAGAAGAGATGTCCCTGCAAGAGGGAGGGAAAGTTATTTTGATTAAAGATTACAAGGGCATGTGAATGTAAAAAAAATAATGATGTATGAATTCAAAGTAATTTTGAGAATTATGATTTCATGGTGACTTTAACGAAACATAACGTCATTCATTTCTGGTATGTAAATGAAGGGAATAATTTCTGAAAATAACCGGTTCTCTGTATTTGTGTAGTATTTCTCCATCAGGCCGCAGTCAATCACACAATCAGTCAAATAATCTCCCGTCCAACCATCAAACGCTTTTGTCTTAATGCGTTTAAACTTTAAACCAGATTTGCCTGCGTGTCCTGAGTGTAAATAAACTCAACTCGCCTTTATTTTTACCCCTCCAGCTTAGTTTATTTTGAGTCCTTTTAAAAAACCACCTCACATGTGAAGCTGCTCCCGAAGCCTCTTAGAAGCTGTATTTTTTTAGAGGGGGAAACGAATGAAAGAAAAGAGAAGCGTGTTTTCTTTTTCTCTGGTTTGTTTTCCAGTCACTTTAAAATGAACTCTGTGTGCATGACGGCGAGGCCGCAGATGGTGCGGTGCATGAAGGGAGACAGTCCTAGTCTTTGCTTTACCGACGACTGGAGAGCGCAATGAAAACACGCTTTTTTACACTTCTGTCCCGCCCGCCGCTGTCACATCACCACGAAAAGGGCAGTTTTGCAAGTAAAACAAAATATGGTTGTCTCCTTGCTGTCAGTAATTGGTCTCCTGAGATAATTGGGAAGGCCGCTGCGGAGAATTTTGTGTGAAAATATGTAAGCGTTAGGGCACGTTTCATGTGACAGGCACTGAAGAGGAACCGAAAACTCAATAAAAGTGAAGATGGAGGGAAAGGCTGTCACAACAAAAGCCAGCGCTTTTCGCTCTAGTGCACTCTGTTTATGATGCTGTAATATAAAACTGCTGTTCCCACAATCCTTAGCATAGTTTGGTACTCTGCCCACCTTTCCTTCATCATCACCTTCATCATTCTCTCTTTCCTTTGTCTTTTTGTCCTAAAGATTTTGCCTTGTCTTGTCCTTTCCAGTCTCCAGTGGTGTCGGTGGGTTTTGCCCGGTTTCATCCTAACCTGTTGGTGGGTGGCACATACTCGGGGCAGATTGTTCTCTGGGACAACAGAAGTCACAGAAGAACGCCGGTTCAGAGGACTCCCCTGTCCGCTGCAGCGCATACAGTAAGAACACTACAGATAACTTAAAGTGCCCCATCATGCTTTTTCGAATATTTCCTTTCATGCAGCATGCAATTTGTGAATGTAAAAGGTCTGCAAAGTTTTAAAGATCAAAGTGCACAATAAATGGAGTTATTGTCTAGAAATTGATTCATTTGCATAATGCCAGCCTATGGTCTTCATTGGCTGCCTGTGAAAAACGTCTACTTTGCCCCGCCCTCAAACACTGTAGTTGTAGCTGAGGCCTGGAAGAGATTGGTTTGTATTGTCGACATGTCAAGAAGACGCTGCAAAAGCAAATACACTTTACATGCGCGCAAAGCATGAGGGTTTCGTTCAGACTGCAGGCAAATGTGGCCCAAATCCGATTGTTTTGCTCACATGTGACTCAGATCTGTTTTTGTCATGACAGTGTAAACGGCACAAGCCACATCTGATCTTTTCAATTCCGATTTGTGCCACTTCCATATGTGGTGCTAATCTGATACAGGTCAGATGTTTTACAATGCGACCGCAGTCTGAACGGTCATATCGGAATTCATGAGACTTCTAACATCACTCTAGAGCAACATTCGGCACAATTCTGAACTCACGGGAGTCACTTCAATGATTTGACATACCTGCAGTTATCAAGACAGTTGCGAAAGGTAGTGAGTGAATGACAGTGATGTGTCAGAGCTCATAAATATTACAGTGACAGCTCTATTTACAAGCGAAACATGAGGGCTCGTATCATAAATGTTTAAAAACTATGTTTTTTTATATTGCCTACGCATAAATTCTACAGATCACACTTAAAATATACACATAATCACTTACTTTAATATTCTCCACGTTTACTTCAGTATGACAGCGTGCTGCGTGACGTCTTTTTATCGTTCTTTTGCGCATTCGGGTCAGTCGAGGACCATGATCTGTTCACACTGGAATCTGATATTGGCCACATTTCAAACAACAATGTTAACACCCATACAAAAAAAAAATTGCATTGTGAACGTAGACTATTTGATATGGTAAAACTGATGTCATTATTAGTTTGTATCACTGAGTATCAAGCACTGAGGAAGCCTCCGGAGCTGAAATTCAGATATGGTAATTGGCATTTTGTTTACAATACGCGCTGTAAGCGGTCGACCAATAACAACAGACTGGGCCGTCTGACCAATCAGAGCAGAGTAGACTCTCGGAAAGGAGGGGCTTAGAGAGACTGAATCTTCAAACAAACTGTTTTCAGGCTCTTTGAGAAATGAGGTGATGTGCAATGTATATTATGAGAAAATTAAAGTGTTTTTTGATCTTGGATGCATGTTAACCTATTATAGGAGACCTCTAAAACAAAAATTAGGATCCTTTAAAATAGCATACTTGGGGCAATTTAAAGTTAAGACCAAAGTGTTGTGAAAGAGTCATATTCTGTGGAACACAGAATGAGATATTATATCAGAATATCCAAGCCGCTCTATTCCATACACTGAATGTAAATGGTGAACACAACTGTCAAGCAAGATTTTCATTAAGTAACGACTTAAATCTTAGTCTGTATGGCATGAATATTCCTAAAAACATCTCCTTTTGAGTTGCACAGGAGAAAGAATATCTTACTGGTTTGGAACAGTATGAGGGTCAGTAAATTCTGACTGAATTTTCATTTTGGGTGGACTATCCCTTTAATCGGACATAATGCTGGGACTGGGAGCAATCACCCCTCAACATTTTCCTGACCTCGTCTTCTCTCTGAGCAAAAGTCTACCCAGGGCTAGACTCCGTCTGTCAGCACAGTCAGGCTCAATGAGCCCCATCTAACTCCTTGTCATGCAATAAAGACAGTACAGCCTAGTAGCAGAGAAAAGGGACGTCCATAGACCCTTATTGTGCTCAGCTGCCACACACACGGCCCCTGAATGCCATACATGCTGAGGGTTTAAACTCCCGTGCCCTCAATAATGAAAGCCTATGTCCCGACCGCCGTCTCACCACTCCACCGGCTCATCTGAAAGAGCCCATTGTTGGTCAAAAAACAAAATCAAATTGACGGCAATAACGACATAATGGATTCACACAATCAACTGTATTTGCAGACGGGCAGATGCCCGAGCCATGTTAGTTCACAGGCTAGGTATTGTGTCTGTGTACACATTCAGTTCATAGCTTTAATTTTGCAACATGATTGCTGGCCGTACAGTAGTATTCTTCACCCGTTATTCAAATATATTTGTTTAAATTGTTACAGATTTTGTAAGCATATTGCATAGTTGTACTTGGAGTCAATAGCTTTTTTTTTGTGAGAATGCAATGAAACATGCCCAATTGTGCAACGTAATTCTTGGCCAGGCTGTCATACAAAGAAATGATGAACACATGCAAAAACAAAAGAACCAGCAAAATATAAATACCTGTTATGTTGTTGTCAATGTATGCTCTTTTTTATTTTATTTTATTTTTTATAGTAAAATAAAACCTGTAGCTGTAGTTTGCCTTTGTTGCCAAATCATTTTCTTAGATAAATACCTTAACCAAGTTTAGTGTTTTGTTCTTCCCTCATATTTATAATATAAAAAAAAAAAATGAAATATTTTCCTCATATTTTGATGGTTTAATCAAACTTGTAGGGTCAACAAATATCCACTGCAGACATCACTTTTGGCCACTACTACTGTATACGAATTTGTATGTGACATACTGTTTCTTCTCAAAGCACCCAGTGTACTGCGTCAATGTGGTCGGCACCCAGAACGCCAACAACCTGATCACGGTGTCCACAGATGGACGTATGTGTTCCTGGAGCCTGGATATGCTGTCACAGCCTCAGGTCAGTTCTGGCACATCTGATCAACACCTGAAACTCTACCAGCATCCATCACACCTGTATAAAAATCTGCTTGCTCATTTGTAGGAGAGCATGGAGCTTGTTTATAACAAGTCAAAGCCAGTGGCTGTGACTGGGATGGCCTTTCCCACTGGAGACGTCAATAATTATATAGTTGGCAGTGAGGAGGGGACAGTGTATACAGCGTCCAGACACGGCAGGTGAGTGGCACACACACGCATGCATTTGACACACTGTCCATGATAACCCTTTAGGCTAGTTAAACAATAACTATAATGATAACTATATTAGTGTCCACACCAACACATTATATGTTCTGTTTATTCTAAGCGCACGCTCCAGTTATGTGTCTGTCGCTTTAAATGCTCGAGCTCTTTAAAGCAGGCTGGATTCTAATTGGCTGTCAGTGTTTTTTTCATTCATCAGCTGGAAAAAATAGATCTGAAAGTGATTCCAACGATGTTGTTTCTCTGTGCTGTTATCATTGTAGTTGTGGTGTGAACTGCTATTCTTTAAAAAAATTTAGAACTATATCTTTATTGTTATTGTCATAGTTCGGGTGATCCAATCATAAGTGGTCAGAGATAAATGAAATATAAATAAACAATCACTTAAACCAAATTCAGAGGTTGTCGGAAACACACGTGGCCACATTTTCTGATCACGTTTGGAGTGATATTCGTCCCAGACAGCAGCGAAGGACCGCCTACTCACCTGTCAATCAAAACAAGGGTTCTAATCTTTGCTTTCCGATCAAATCATTTGGAAAAGCATGTACAAAAGTCTGGGGTCGGTAATATTTTTTAACGTTTTTGAAAGAATTATATGCTTACCGAGACAAAGATCAAAAATACAGTAAAAACAGTAAATTTGTGGAATATTATTACAATTTAATATACCTTTATATATATTTTAAAATGTAATTTATTCCTGTGATGCAAAGCTGAATTTTCAGCATCATTACTCCAGTCTTCAGTGTCACATGATCCTTCAGAAATGCTGATTTGATGCTAAAGAAACATTTCTTATTATAATTAATGTTGAAAACAATTGTTAATATTCAATGTTTTTTACTTAATACTGAAAAAAATATATAATAGGTCAAAATCTTTGATGAATGGAGAGTTGAAAAGAACAGCATTTATTTGAAATATAAATCTTACGTAACATCATAAATGTCTTTACTACCTATTGAAACTTGCTGAATAAAACCCCAAACTTTTGAGCAGTAAAGTACATATACATGCAGTAGACTTACATCAGGTGTATAGAGGGCCTTAATGGTTACTTCTATTTGTTTTTGACCATCGCTTTGTGTTGCTCCACAGTAAAGCTGGCATCTGTGAGATGTTTGAGGGCCATCAGGGGCCAGTGACAGGCATCAGTTGTCACAGTGCTGTGGGCCCTGTCGATTTCTCACACCTCTTTGTCACCTCTTCTTTCGACTGGACTGTAAAATTGTGGAGCACAAAGGTAAGACAGAGTATCCTCTACACCTCTTGAGCATCATCAGAGTACCTCACTCTGTTGACACCACACACTGCAAGATATTCTAAACAAATGATGCATGACTAACCATCCGTTTTAATGAGACACATTGCCGGCTCATGGACCGGAATGAGTCACCGTTCAAACATTTACCAGTGTATCATTAATGAATTCATTCAAGAGTCTGACATTTTGTAGCACTTCTGTTAATTCACTGATATTATAATATTTAAACATGCAAATATTTAAACCATGTCATTCTAACAGCATGTTTGAGGTTTTTGTACGCTCAGAAAGTACAAAATTAATATTGAAATGTCTCGTCAGATAGTTATCATTTTCTTAATTGTCCATTTATCCATATTGTTGTTGAAAATCAAAATTTACTTTAAAAAAAGTTAAATTATGTAAGATAACATGAATAGTTTAGGGTCCAGTCCTCACTATTAACTAGTTGCTTATTAGCATGCATATTAATAGGATATTGGCTGTTTATTAGTACTTATAAAGCACATATTAATGCCTTATTCTGCATGACCATATTCTTCATCTTTTAATCCCACCCAATACTTTAAACTTAACTACCTTACTAACTATTAATTAGCAGCAATTAGGAGTTTATTGAGGCAAAAGTCATAGTTAATAGTTAGTTGATACTGAGAATTGGACCCTAATCTAAAGTGTGACCATATTTATTTATTAAATGCATTTTTTGTGTATGAAACCCTAATATTTAACGTACTAACCAGGCTAATTCAACATTAATGCAGGCTTTTATAAAGTGCATTTTAAGCCCTGCTTTGTTCACGAGGACAGTATCTTGGCGGTGTCTCGTACATACAAGTAAATCCGTTCTGTGTCCAAAGCTTCGAGACCACTGGACAGTGGCTTTTTGCCTTGAGCTTAATCTGCAAGTTCAGAAATGAATGATTGAGTCTCTTGATTGGGGTTCAAACCACATGGACCAAAGAGATTGAGCAAGAGCGGGCTGGGGTGGGAGACGTATGGACATGGTTGTGCTCACAGATACTGCAATCTGTGTCTGGAGATACTGGCTCAGATCACATTAACCACAGAGTGAGGGAAGCTTGAAGGCCAAGTATGAATAAAAGATGGATGTAGGAGGAATGTTAGGGGAGGAGAGAGGCACAAATAATAACAAAAAAGAAAAGTGGAATAGCTTGATGAAGAGATATCAATGACACAACCCTGGTTGGAATTGAAAGTATAAGTAGCAGTAAAGGGAATAGTTTGTCCAAAAATGAAAATGCTCATACTCATACTTCCAAACCTGTATGACTTTCATTTCTGTGTGGAACACAAATTGGGAAATGTAAAAAATGTTTTGGTCTTTTCCAGTGCAATTACAATAATTGGGACTGAAGCTTTCGAGCTTTAAAAAGGGCTATAAAAGTGCTCTGAATGTCTTGTTTGTTATATTTAAAGTCAGAATACAGATTTGTGTGAGAAACAGACCAAACATGAAGTAATTTACAGGTTCTGGACAACAGTATGATGTGTAAATGATGACAGAATTTCTTGTTACAAAAGATTTCTCATTCAAATAAACGCTGTTCATCAAAGAATCCTGAAAATAAATCTTGGTTTCCACAAAATTATTAACTGTTTTCAACATTGATAATATTCAGAAATGTTTCTTAAGCAGCAAATCATCATATTAGAATGATTTCTGAAGGATCATGTGACACTGACGACTGGAGTAATGATGCTGAACATTCAGCTTCGATCACAGGAATACATTACATTTTAAAATATATTAACAAAAAACATTTAAAAATCTTACCGACCACAAACACAGTGTACATTTTGTGAGAACCGTCCCTTTAAAACGAGTTAACGAGGAGTTAAAAAGCAGAAAAGGCCAAACAAGCTGAAGTAGATGGAGGACACGGGTCATTTAACAGGGAAAGCGGCACATCTACTGCCTCAGGCCCTGCGAGGGTTAATACAGCTGAGCTTCATGAATGAGAGCTACAGTATACGTATCACGTTCTCACACTCGTCGCTATCTACGTGCACAAGCGTACGTAAAGTGCCGAGCTTCCCGAAACCACAACATACCGTCCTGTCTCTCTAACTTATGCTCCATGCATTTTCTCTACAAATCTTACACTTTGTGCATTCTGACAGATATTAAAACATTCCTGGGATGTTATGGATGTGCATGTGTTATTTTTTGGGGACGGGGGAATTCCATCCCCTTTGAGGAGAGCCGCAGGAATGCAGGCCTGTCTCTTTCTCCTGTGTGTGGTTGTTGAGCACACCTTAGCTTGGATCCGAGCCTCCACACATTCTCAGTCACATGCAATAATGCCAATTTCAAATGACACATGGCTTCCTATTTTTAGACACTGACGACTGTTTGTCATTTTATGTTATAAAAATGGAATATTTCATGTTTTTTTTAAAGTTGCAAGACACAATATTGGAATATAATATTCGGAATATTTTGTTATATGAATATCTGAGCATGCAATATATCAAAAGAAAGAACAGACCCTCTGCTTTTAAACTAAATCCATAAAATTAACCCATGACTGGAACTCTTAAAATGTCCTATGAAGCATCTGACAAAACCTTTTAAGGTTCTACATAGAACCTTTTCTTCTAATAGTGTTTAAGGAAAAACCATTGGTGTGTTTTCTGCCAAAGACTGCTCGGAAAACCCTCCTTGTGCCCTAATTTGTGTCCTTAAGTGCCCATGGCGAGCCCTTGATGACTTTTCGATCTGCATGGCGGCCCTCATCCAGGTCTGGGATGGTGGTGACACGAATATGCACCATTTACAGTGAGTACAAGTACTAAACCCCATCACTAGATCTCTACAGAGGCATCAGAGAGGTCATCGACTGAATGAGAGTCTGAGGAGTGCGCACATCACGCTCTGTTAGAGGGAAAAAAATGCTCTGCAAACTGATCTGTGGTCCTCGGGGAGCGCAGAATCTGCACTGGCGCCTTCAGGATTTGGATTTGTGGCCGTGGATCCTGTGGATCAGATCGACTGTTGAGCGTAGTTAAACTTCTAATTGGACCTCTACTGGTTTGATCATAACATAAGTAAATAACAAAATTACCATAGCGGCATATGACATACTCAATGTGAAATGGAAACCACCATTCATTTCATACTGGATTTTTGCATGGGTTTCCTCAAAGCCTTAGTTTTATTTGCATCAAATGAAATATGCTCTCTATGCTATATATGTTTTTGTCGGCATGCATTGCATGCAATGACAAGCTCAGCATTTTTCTGTAACCGTTGAAGAATTGGTTGTTTTCACTCAAATTGTGTTCGGTCAATATTTAATAAAAATAAAAATCTACTTTTTTACTGTTATATACTTCAGAAAAAGTATATTAATAGTGTGATTTTACGGCTGCTGTACTATTGGTGGTCATTTGCACTAATGATCAAAAGTTTCTTTTTTTAAAGTCTTTTATGTTCACCAATGCTGGTGAAAAACATTAATATTATGAAATATTATTACAATATAAAATAACTGTTTTTTTTATTTGAATATACTTTAAAATGTAACTTATTCCTGTGATCAAATCAGAATTTTCAGCATCATTACTCCAGTCTTCAGTGTCACATGATCCTTCAGAAATCATTCTAATATGATTTGCTGCTTAAGAAACATCATAATATGATCAATATCTTATCAAACAGCTTACTATTTTCAGGATTCTTTGATGAATAGAAAATAAACAGCATTTATTTGAAATAGAAAACTTTTGTAACATAAAGGGCCCTATCTTGCACCCAGCGCAATTGACTTTGTACACCGACGCATGTATCATTCCTATTTTGCACCCGCGCACAGCGGACTTTTCCCTCCACAGACGCACGCCAGTAAATTAGGAAATGAACTTGCGCTCCCGGGGGCGGTTCAGCGTGTGTTCCGGCGCAAACGTTCCCTGATGCTATTTTGCAGGTTTAGAAAACAATTCCGCCACAGAACAGGAAAAACCTAGTCTAAAGTCAGTGGCGCGTTGCGCATGTTATTCATATGCTATTTTAAGGGCGCATGCTTGGCCATAATCAATGTAGCATGTGCACAACGTGCATGCACTTTGATTATCTCATCTACACAGAAGCAGCAGTTTTCATTTTTGCAAATCATACATTATTACAAGGAAAAATATTAACACACGAGGGAAATCATTGTTGTGTCCATGAAGATGTGAAAAATAGGCATAAATCTAGCTTACACATTTACCCAAATTATCATACGCCTGTTTAACCGAAGCTAATTTGGGTGGGTTTCTCCATCCCCAATGTCACTTCTCTGTGTTTTACGGCCCTGACGAGAACGTCGGTCTCCTCGGCTGTGAACCGCTCCTGGTGTGCGCCTGGCAAATCCGCCGTTATAATAGCAATCCGCCATGGAACAAGCACGCCTGCTCTTAAAGGGAATGTGAGATGTCGCTCTGATTGGTTTATTTCACGTTACGCCCAAACCACACCTATGAATAATGAAGCTACTTCAGACCAACCCATTTTAGATTTGCGTCGGGCGCCCGCCGTCATCGGGCGCCCGAGATCCGCCCACAAAGTTACTTGCGTTTCGCGCTTGATACTTGCGTTTCAGATCGTTAAAATAGGGCCCCAAAAATGTCTTAACTGTCACTTTTGATCAATTTAATGCATCCGCAAAAAAAAAAAAAAAAGCTTTGTTATTCATTCATTCATATTTAAAGTTTTGTGTATGTTTTTAATTATCTTCATCATTTTCCACACTTTTTATGATTGTACCATTGTACCAGATTGTGTTTATTTTGAAAGAATGAAACAGATTGCACATGTGTGTGTTGGAGTCAGGTCACATTCTTCAGCGTGTCTCTCTGAGGTTCATTATCGAGCTGTGGTCCGCCCAGCTGTCTCCCTCGTACCTGTTCGGAATGCATCTCTCTCTCTCTCTCTCTCTCTCTCTCTCTCTCTCTCTCTCCTTTATTCTCTTTTCTTCTATGCCACAGACAGCTGTTACACTTAGGTTACAGTACACCTTGGAGAGACTTTCATCTAGTGTTTTTTTATGACACTGCTTGAATGTGCAAAGGTTTTAATTAGCCCAATCCCAGACAGGCCCCAGGGCTGCAGCAGCGCCACTCTGTCTACTGCCTATGCCACTCTCTCATTCTCTCAATCTGCCTCTCTCTCGCCCTCTTCCTGTTCCCTCACAAGCCCACCACCTTCTTGCTTGTCCTGTTTGCCCTCTGTTTATTTCGCCTCTTTTTTTCTCCTGTCGTGTCCCCCTCAGCAAAACAAGCCGCTGTACTCGTTCGAGGATAACGCAGACTACGTCTATGATGTGATGTGGTCGCCCGTGCACCCCTCGCTCTTCGCCGCCGTGGACGGCATGGGTCGTCTGGATCTGTGGAACTTGAACAACGACACCGAGGTGAGGTAACGCTCTCGGTCTGGTCCCCCAGATCACGCCAGGCCAAAAGATGCATCAAAACAACAACAAGTTCCTTTCTGTATGGGCGTCTCCCCACAGGCCGCCTTTAAATCAGCTTTCTGACAGCTCCTCACCAACAGCTCGCACAACAATCCAGCGACGTTCCTTTCCACACACACATAGTCTGCAAGCTGAAGGCTAATTACTCCGATGTGTGCGGATTCCTCCCTCTCCACCATTCCAGAGTCATTGAGTTCCCATGGGCAATGGCCCAGCCGAGCGGTTTAACCTGGTCCTCTAGGGCCACCGTCCCTCAAGACCTTCACTGACAATCACTTATGTTTTTCAATATTTTTCTAAATGTTCCTAAAACAAGACACATTTACTCGGGAAGAAAAAATTGTGTGTATGGGATTCTTTATAAAACTAGGGTTTTAAAGAACACTTTATGCCAAAAAAGGCTCTAGATAAGGAGAAACATCTTAAATACTTGCATAATACTTTCATGCTTAACAGGTTATTTCAGTTCTTTTTAGTGATAAAGTATTTTTTCAAGCTGCTTAATTCATAACATGAAACATTCATAAAACTAAATTAATTAATTAAGACTAAATCCATAAAACGATCCCATGATGGGAATCCCTAAAATGTTCTATATATGATGTTCCTGGCAGAATATTTATATGATAATTATATGAATTGTAGAAATATATTAAAGACATACTGTATATGATAAATATATATATATACTATATGCACACCACATATGATTCATATAATTAATTGTATTAATATTTTATGAAAATATATATAAATGTATTAATATTTTACTCCACTGGAATTTCTTTTAATCTTGTTCCCTGTATACTTTAATATACAATTAATTTGATTATATGAAAATAAACTATTAAAATATAAGTATATGAAAAAAAAACATTTTATTAAAAAATATATATAAAAAAAGAATATTCAAGATATATTCTCTGTAAACAAAAAAATTGCCTTTGAATAAAAAAATTTAAAAAAACATTAAAAAAATAAATAAAATTTTCAAAAAATAATAATAATTGTATAAGTACATAATAATAATTGTATAAGGACTTTTTCTAAGGATGTATATATCAGATGAAAACAAGGCAAAAACAAGACATAAATGCTGATTTTGGTTTGCGGACTCTGTAGAATGATGAGGTCATATTACCTGTCATATCCAGCAGCGTTTATCACTGATAATGGAGGCTCATTGCACATCACATGTTCTGATGTTGTTATATGTGACAGTTGACTTACTGCGACATGGACCGTTCACACAATACGTCAGTCCGTAATGTTGGCCACGCCGGCCCCTGAGGCCACGGCTCAGAAGTGTTACATCTGTCCTGTCAGATGAGCTCTGTCCACTGAGGAATACACACCCTCTTTAATTACACACTCACCCAATCTCTCTCTCTCTCTCTCCATGTGTGTTTGGTGGAAGGTAACCAACAACTAGCTCACTGATTGTAAATCATATATGGTAAAGTCAACTTGAAATCAGAACTGACCCTGAATGATGCTTGGAAAATTTGTATCTTTTATTTGACAAAATTGCCTTCTTTTTTAACCAAGCCCTCTTATTTTTCCATCCAGCTATCATATAGAAACCACTTTTCATGCTCCTGTCGCATTTTATTATATAAAATCAATCCCATCTTATATATTTTTATTTTCAATATCCTGTTTAACTCCGGTAAAATAGTCAAATACAAATGTAAAATGGGTTGCAAACACCATTTCACGTTGATTTAAAGTCTTTGGCGAATGGGGACGAAACGTGAGATGAATTCGATCCCACATCTGCTTTTATAACCACTAGGCCACTGTACTTCGGTACTTCGATATATACCATGGTAATGAATGATTACCATGATGCACCGCTATTGAAATTCTGGCTCATTCTGATAAGCCAATAATTATTTGAACCTACTGGCCAATAACCAATATTAAAACTCTAAATTCTAAAATTCACAATATTATAATGTATGTGGGAAAAATGTGTAATTATTTTGCTAATGATTACATTTAACAGTGTTAATAAATTAATAGTGTTTTTAAAGCTTAACTTTAGATGTCAGCAGAATTAGTGTAAGTGCAATATCAAATATTGGTCAATATCAGCCAATTTTTGATATTTCCCCTGCTTTCCTCTAATGTTGGCCGATATTCGACATGCTACCAATATACACTCTTGGAAAAAAAAGGTTGAATGGGATTCTATACAGAACTCGAGAGTTCGTGACTCGATTTTAAAGAGCCAAAAAGGGAAAATGATTGCATAATACTATCATGTTTAATCGGTTATTATGTTTACAAGCTGTTTAATTAATAAAAGTTGATAAAAATTTAAAAATGAATAACAAAAAAAAGTAATTAAAACAAAATCAATAAAATTATCCTTTGATGGAACCCCTAAAAGGTTCTATATATAAAGCTTTAAGGTTGAAACAATTATTTTCTTACTCATATATTTGTCTTGATTTCCAGTACCAATATCTAATCATTCTTAAGTCAAGATACATTTACTTTAGAAACAAAATTGTGACTTTAAAGTGACTTTTTAACTTTAAACTTTTTTTTTTTTTTTAAAGGTCAATGGGGTCAGAAAAATAATCTAGTTTTCCCTTTGAATTAAGTTTTTTTTTTTTTTTTTTTTTAAACAGGACTTAATATTTTATGTCAATTCTATTGCTAAGTATTGGTACTGGAAATCAAGACAAAAATACTGAGTAAGAAAATCTTTTTTTGCAGTGTGTATTGTGCATTCTTATTTATTTATTTATGTAATGTGGTATTTACAAAGAATTGATGTCCATTTCTATAAATAAAAACATGGTAATGGTTCTATTAGTTTTGAAAAATGTGTAAATTTGGCCTTTCGTGTCATATCAGTAACCTTTGACCTTGACCTATGTAACTTGTGCCCCTTCTCTGTCCTGTTGCCTATTCCAGCGTCAACAGCTTGTTTGGTCTGTTGAGGAGAGATAATGAAAGAGTGTGTGTTGCCTCAAGAACAATGCGTGTTATCCAAAACACCAGGAGCCCCCAGTGCTGACGCACACACCGACACATACGTAAACAGCCAAAGATCTTGTGCCAGAAAGCAGCCAACAGTTCTCCATTGTCAACTTATAAAGAAATTCACCCTTAACACCATTAACAGACTGCGGGCTCGCCTGCTTCCAATTTACGCGAAGAGAAGCTTGCAGCCAATTGAACCTTGCAGTTGACTCTCGGAGGAAGCTGCTCGCTAATAGCTCTCAGGCTGTGGTTAGCCTGTTCTGAAGCGAGGAAGCTTTTGTATTAGCCAGCGTACAGCTCCCATCTTTGCTGACAACATGTGTCGGGCCAGTCTTAACTGTCATAAGTAATAGGCAGAAATCAACCTCACACACACGCGCACAAACAGAGCCTGTGTATCGCTTTAATGTGTGCGGCGCAACTATTCACGATGATTTATGAAATCATTAAAAGCGCTCGTAGCTTTTCCAGCAGAGCGGCGGATTCGTCTCTTCTTCCTATTAGAGCTCAGCTTCGACTATCCTAACAACATCATTTGATGTTTGATGAGTTATAATATCCAATAAGAGTTAATGCACAAACTGAAGGCACGGTTTCCGAAGGGAAATTCGACAATTTTATAATACTCTTGTTATAATTTATTGTATTTATCTTTATTCTTCCTTGAATTTGGAAATTGGAGGTGTCAAATTTTTCTACAAGAATAACAGGTTGATATTTTGGGGTTTTAAAGGCGAGCACATCAGGGGCTATACAATATACAAAGTATCATTTGTGTCATTTTTATTAATATTTTGGATAAATAGGCTATAGAGTTAGAATTTTGTAAATTACATTTTTAGATATGTGATATTTTTTAAAAAGATAATGTTTCGTAGCACTCAGTTATGTTTTGTTTTCCTGAATTTGTAGGCAGTTAGCTGTAAATATTTACATTATACAATTACAAAATTACACCCGTCAAGTTTTCAGATCACCAAATATGATTACAAATTGATACATTTGGCAGTGAAACATAATATACCGGTCGAACGTTTGGGGTCAATACGTTTCATTTTTGTTTTGTTTTTTAAAGAAATTATTACTTTGATTCAGCAAGGAAGCATTAAATCAATCAAAAGTGACAGTGAGGGCAATTTTAATAATGTAATAAAATATTTCTATTTCACATAAATGCTGTTCTTTTTAACTTTCTACTCTTTAAAGACTCTTGAAAAGAACAAAAGTCTTAATATAAGCAGCACAACTGTGTTCAACATTGATAATAGTCAGAAATGTTTCTGAAGGATCATGTGACACTGAAGACTGGAGTAATGATGCTGAAAATCCAGCTTTGATCATAGGAATAAATTACATTTTAAAATACATTATAATAAAAAAAGTTCTTTTAAATTGTAACAATATTGCACAATATTTTGGGTCAAATAAATGCAGCATAAGAGACTTTTGAAATCAAACTTTTGAGCGGTACATTATACCTAAGAACTGTGAGAGAGCATCATTCACACACTGTGTGTTCGATATATCGCTGTATTTGATTGGAGGTGTGTGTGTGTGTGTGTGTGTGTGTGTGTGTGTAGGTTCCCAGTGCCAGCGTGACCATCGAGGGCTCCCCCGCTCTGAACCGCGTGCGATGGGCCGCCGGGGGCAAAGAGGTCGCCGTGGGAGACTCCGAGGGCCGCGTGTGGATATACGACGTCGGAGAGGTATGAATCTAATGAAAAGAATGTGTGAAATTACTGTTATTATTAGGATTCTTTCAGCCCGTACAGGAGCTTCACGAACATGGATGCGGAATGAAAGTGGAAGTGAAACTGAATCTCTCCGAGCTGGGTCTGCATGTTTACCGAGCCTCTCTGAACGGATAGCTTGTTATTGTTTGAATCTTTTATTTTAAGGCCGTCTCCACATGAATGAGTCTCCGCCACAGAGCAGCAAAACCACGAGGACTCCCATGTTCACCATGTTGTTTTCGGGCTCCGGGTTTGGCCTCTCCTCATGTGTGGGGCAGTGCTAATCTTAGCGCAGTGTATTGTGGTAATTGGAGAGTGCGTCGGTGGAGCATGTGGGCTCCTTGGGCTGATGATAATGGTGGGTCATCAATAAAATGAAGTGAAGGAAAGTTGAAGGGTTTCGGTGGAACGGGGGCTTATTTACCAAAAGCCCTCGACATGGGCCCGTTCAGCAGAGGCCGTCACCAACATGAACAGCACCACTTCTGACGACTGCCAAGTCCCTTTGTGTTATATTTAGTAGACTGTGTTCAATATTTGCTTTGGATCACCACCGCATGTTTTCGCCCCGCTTGAGTCGCATTGCGTAAAGTTCAGATGTCATTTTGAAGTTAAAAAGGTTTTGTTCTTCAACCGCGGGTCGTCCCCTGTAACAGAGGGGTTTTTAAGGCTACAGATATCCTGTCTTTACAGTCTTTCTTTGCTGTAGTTCTAGCGGACCATAGAAGAAGACAGTTTTATGACTGTCTGTTGTAGTGCCTCTTGTGGCAAAGCAAAGAGAGTCGCGTTATGAATTCTGTTCAGATATTTCAGGGTGTTGCTTTGCATATTATGTTTCAGACCTGACTCTGTTACTGCAGTTCAGTGATTTACTCTTTTCCGACCAGAATGAATTTATGATTTAAAATTAGTTTTGTTTCTTTTTTGAAGAAACAAGCCCAATTTGACATCTCTTTAAATCTTATTAAAACCTAAGTTGTTTAACATCATTTATTATTATAACATTAGTTAATGCATTGACTAACTAACAATGCGCAATATGTATTACAGCATTTATTAACCTGTGTTAATGTTAGTTCATAAAAATGTTCATTTTCATGTTGGTTCACAACTAATGTTAACAGATACAACTTTTGATTTCCACAATTTATTAGTAAATGTTGAGATTAACATTAATTAATATGAATAAGTCCTGTAGAAGTATTGTTTAGTGTTCGTTCATGTTAACTACTACAGTTAACTAATGTTAACAAATGAAAAGTGTTACTGAAAAAAATATATTTTAAAATAACTGCTTTACTTATTAATATTCAAATAACTTTTGTCTGCAAAATCAAAATCATGTGCTCCAACCAACCTGCAGAAAAAAAAAAATGTATATCATAGAAAGATTATAATGATATCATAGAAAGGGCCCCATCAGACCATAATGGTGTTAAGTGTTAAAGGTGCTCTAAGTGATGTCACGCGTTTTTTAGGCTGAAACATTTTTTGTCACGTACAGCAAACATCTCCTCACTATCGCTAGCCGCCTGTCCCCTGAACACACTGTAAATAAACGCGGTCTCTGTAGACAGCCCAGGCTTCACAAACGGCAACAAAAACAAACTGGCCCAGCCTGGACCACGAAACATAACAAACAGTGTTCCAGCCAATAACCGACAAGAATGATGTGGGGGTGGGGGTTGGGGGGTTAGTGCGCGTGCACATGAAGGGGGGTGTGGGGAGTGGAGGAGAGAGAAGAAGTTAGCTAGAGGAGAGATGTCCTAGACAACGGCAACGACTAACGTTAGAATTATATTCTCTTGAATTTTGATATGGCCAACAACGGACGGTGTTCCGATGAACAAATAGCAAAGAATAGGGAAAAGGAGAAGGAACGCGCAAAGTATTTACATCGGGGGAGGGGACGGGATGAGGAGGAGGGAGGGTCGAGCTAGCCTCCGTTTTGTTTGACAATACTTCGAACGTCAACAAGAAGTGACGTCACCCAACATCGTTAGAGCACATTTAAGCTCAGTAAAATATCAGATCTTTTTTGACAAGGCAAGGTTATTTCAGTTCGCAAAATGTCCATGAAAACATATATATATTTAACATATATAACATATACAGTGATGAAATCCCAGTGCTATAAGGTCATTTATTGATGAAGGCTTCTTAAGACCACCTGCTGTACTATAAAAGAGCTTGATTTGGCCTTTGGTTTGGAAGTGGCTGTCATCTCCTCCCACCTCTCTATTCCTGTTTAATTAAACCCTGTAGATCTCTCTCTCTCTCTCTCTCTCTCTCTCTCTCTCTCTAAGCATGGGCGGCAGGCAGCCTTCCGTTCTCGTCTATATCTGACTCTGACAGCAGAAAGTGATCCCACACCGTCACCCAGCCGGCCCATAGTCCCCATCTTCCCCTTCCTGAGAACTGACACGATAAATATTCAGCACTCAAAGGCCAAACAAGCAGCTTTATTGTTCTGTCTCTGAATCACAATGTGTGCTGATCTCTTTCCTCTCCCACACTGTGACAGCACATGTAATGCGTAGCTTTGCTCTTGATGTGGCGTTTTGGAGATGTGGGGGGGGGTGTTTTTGGCACTGGATCTCTCAAACCCTCATCTGTTGCAGCTGGCCGTGCCCCACAGTGAGGACTGGACCCACTTCGGACACACACTGATGGAGATCCGTGCCAACCGTGGGGATGGAGAGGAGGAGGGGCCTGGGGAACTGAGCGCGTAAACACGGACCCAACAGTCATCAGCGTCATCACAAACCCAGACTGAGCCTGATGTAACACACAATTAGCATGTCCACTAGTACTGTGCTGTTTACCGGTTATCCAAAGGGACCGTTTATCCAAATAATGAAAAATGTTGCATTGTTTACTAGGGCTGGGTAAAAATACTGTATGATTTACTGCAATACCGCATACCCTGCCTCGCAGCTGATTTCATTGGTCAGGAAAACTTCAGATTCAGTTCAGGAATATCATTGGTGGATCTGATCACAAAGCCGAACAGTAATGCTATCTATCAGGATTTGCTAGTGTTATAGTGAGGTTAGTGTTAAAGTCAGCATGAAACAGGAGTTGTGAAAGTCTTCTTAATGGCTTCTCAGACAAGAACAAATATAGAGCGGAATTGATTGGATGGTTTTGATTTGCTGTTGTTGTGATCTCACGCGAGTGACGGGTTCTTCCTTCCGCGTGCCAGAAAACGCCTTCAGAGACGAAAGATATAGTGGCTACGAGAAGTTATTTCAATTAAAGATTACGAGGGCACATGAAAAAAAAAAAAAAAAAAAGATGTCCACAGATAAATCATTTATAATAAATACTCCAATATTCCATAAAAATAAGTCAATTTGATTGTCAATTTTATTTCATTGTGACTTTAAGGGTTAATATTTGTTTCAATGCTGTGTTGGCAACGTGCACTGTGATTAACATGACTGATGATGAAATTAGAATCGGCTGCGGGGCGGGGCTTGTTCTTAAAGGGATAGATCACCCAAAAATGTTAACAACATTCATTTACTCACCCTCATGTTGTTCCAAATCTGTATGAGTTCAAATCTGTATCAACACAAAATAAGATATTTTAAAGAATGTTGGCAACCAGACAGTTGACGGCACCCATTTTTTCTACTATGGAAGTCAATGGCTTCCATCAACTGTCTGGTTACCAACATTGGGTGAACTATCCCTTTAATTGGGTTTGGGGGTGGGAGTAGCATAAAAAAGATAGTTTTTCCAATTATTTGCTGGTAATTGTTCAAATACCAAGATCAATCTTTTACTCTTGTCTATTTTCAGAGGCAGCGTGGCGATGTGGGTTATTTGTATAGCGCTGTGTGCCGCTGTGTTTAGCTGAACCAATTCAGTAAAAATTTTTAACTTCTATTTTGCGTAATGCGTAATTTATGAAGTTAGAAGGTTACTAGTATCAAGTTTCTCAAACCGCTTTTCAGCATCGCCACTCGCCTACCGCTGAATTTGAACTGAAATATGCCCGTATGGATAGCAAAAAGGAATAAAATTTAATCGAGCTTGCGAATCGCCCTTTCGTTTACTGCGTCCTTCCATTGTGAATGTGATTTCATCAAGTCCGACATGTTCCTGGATCAACATCTTTGTTGATCCTGGAACAACATTCCGAACAACCAGTCAAATTTGAGGGACAAGTTTACAGTTTATGTCAAGTTTAGACTTTAGACCAGGGTTAGGTGCTTCTACATCAGTGTTATTCACCCATTATT
The DNA here is from genome assembly GCF_951802725.1 of Rutilus rutilus. Lineage (NCBI taxonomy): Eukaryota > Metazoa > Chordata > Actinopteri > Cypriniformes > Leuciscidae > Rutilus > Rutilus rutilus. The sequence continues at coordinate 4,655,544 of NC_140216.1, read as the reverse complement.
TCCCTTTGATTTACGGGATAAGTTATGGGTTATGTTAGGTTTAGGGCTAAGGGATTACATTTTTGTACTAAAATGTTGTTCCAGGATCAGGAACATGTCTTACTTGGCAAAATCACGGTGACCGTCATTCCATAGGCTAATAATGAAAGTGAATAATGAAGTTTTATTATGGAAAAGAGCTGCTTATTCTGCACAACAATGTCATACAGGTGTGAATGAATACTGTGAATGACAGTTTTCATATTTAGGTGAACGATCCCTTTAATATTGTTGCTTGTGGTAAAATAGTTTTTATTTCTGTGAGCTTGTGTGCAGTTTTTGTTGTGTAAGAGTTCATTGTGTTTTTTTTTTTTAATGTTTCGTCTCATTACCTTGATAGCATTTACTGCTAAATCAGTCCATAACATGTTTGAAAATGTGAATTTGAAATAACCTGCTGCTAGGAAGGCATTTTCGACGTTGGTTGGTGGTTATTTTTTAGTATACTTGAACAGTGTGTGTATATTTTTGTACTGAGCTCCCTGCATGAAGTATTGACAAAGTCATGTAAGTTTAACTGTCAACAATAATGGCGTTCTCATCAGTGTTATAGCAATGCAAACAGGTATTGTGTGCTTGCTAAAAGATTTCACATTTTAGAAATTATGTTATTGAAAACCATAAGTGAGAAGTGTGTGGCTAAATACAATGAGTATTGACAAATAAAACATGCTAAACCAGTTTCGTTTTGATCTTTTAATAAATCTTTCTTTCAATCAGTGCATCTATTGCTGCCATACTTAGAGTAAGGCACAGTCTTTACACACTATATATACAATCAGCTCTACTGTACAGCTCAATATAATGTCTTCACCTCAATTTTACAGTACTAACATACAGTACATTATCTGTAAAAACCTTTGGACTGTAAATCAACATTGCTTGTATATCCCCAAAACACGATTCAAATACATTCAAATGTGAGTGTCCACATCAGTAATGAAATGAATGTTAGTATGTGATTACATAGTTTTATGGTAAAAGGAGAAAAGAAAATGTAAACAGTTAGACATCTATAATTAAAAAAAAAAAGTTTAGTTTTTCAACTGGATATGCTTGTACTGTCAAAACTCTGCAATATGCATCAAGTGCCTTGAGTTCATTAAATAAAAGGGGATCAACTTTAGTATAACTGATCAGTTACATGAATTGATTGGGAAGGTCATAATAGTTTTGGAAGTTTGTTAAAGGTAATTTTTCAGGTAAATAAATAAAAATACAATAAAGAATCAAATGAACAATGATTTACATTTAAAGTCACACGACCATCCCACTGAAGAAGAACTTTGGTAGATCATCCCCATCTACTTTAAAGCTGTAATATGCATTAATAATCACATAAAACATCCTTTCCAGTGGATCTGCTGAAGGTTTTATGAGATTCATAAGTGTGTGTGTTCCAGTGTAGGGTTAGCGTCACCCCATAGCGCAGGCGTTCGCCTCAAGCGTGGGGGGCGGCAGGCGCTCGGAATCGTGGTAGATGCAGTCCAAATTTACTCTCGATGCCAGCAAACGTGGCCACGGCCAACCTGAAGCCACCGATGTGGTCGGGATTGGGCGCCGGGAGGCTGATCCGAGACTTGGGAGTAGGCTCTGCGCCAGCTGGTTTTCTGTGGTGAGGAGAGAGCGAGAGAGAAGATGGATGAGGAGGAGGAGCAAAGGCAGACTTCACATTCTGCCCTGTCCTGTCCTGTCAAACAAGAATAAACAGCCTGCCTGCATACTGAAAACAAGAATATTTTCCCCTCAAGTTATGGAACACAAAATAAATGAATAGACCAAAACTGGTTTCTTGCTTTCCTTTAAAAAAAAAAAAAACTTCCATTTAGGACACAAATCCTATTTTAGGATTAAACATTTTAGCTTGAATGAAATCATAATCGTGTAGTAGCTCAGTCAGTCTGTTGAAGCACATAAACCAGACGTGAATATAAAAACAGTTCTTTTGAATTTGAGTGTCGGCATAAGCAATAAAATGTCAATGTGTTTATGTAGACATATGATATAAAGAAAAATAATTTTTGAATCTTTTTATTCATTCTGTATATGCATGTGCTATTTTCTCAGATTCTCTATTTTAGCATAACTTGGTTCTGATTACATCTTCATATCTTGGTCAGATTATGTCAAATTATGCCATTGTATAATAACTGTATATTTGACTATAGGTCAAAAGTTTAGCAAGATTTTTTCCTTTTTATAAATGAATGCTTTCATTCAACAAGGACACATTAATCAAGACATTTATAACGTAACAAAAGATTTATATTTCAAATTGACGCTGTTCTTTTGAACTTTCTATTCATCAAACAATCCTGAAAAAAATGTCTCTAATCAGAAATGTTTCTTGAGCATCAAATCATCATATTAGAATGATTTCTGAAGGATCATGTGACACTGAAGACTGGAATAATTATGCTTTTTTAGGTGACCTATCCCTTTGAGACCACTGTCCCTTTAAAAGCATTCCACGGGTCTCTCCTCTATTAGAATGAACATTACAATGTTATTATTTTATTATATTTATAGCACTATTGGTCATCAGGTAACAGTCATAACATGAAAGTAATTAAGCATCAGCTAGAATTTCAGTATTAGTGCATCCTCACGTTTTCTTTTCACATAAAATAATGTCAACTCAAAGAAATGTTTCAGATATTTCCGTATGATTTCACGCTGTCCTAAAATACACTCTGTACCCTGGATGGAAAAGTTTCGAGAAAAGGCATTTATTTTGTGTTCCATAACTTGAGAGCACGCGTTTCGATATGACAGCACGCGTTTAATAAAGTGCTCACCGAGCCACATGAATCAATACATAAACAGGTATAAAAACAAATCCACACGTGGGTCAATATATATATATATACGATGTTCTTTTATATGTGCCTGTGGTTTCTGGCTTTCAGGACAGCACAATGTTCCATGGGAAAATAAGGTCATTCTGTCCAGAACTGGAACAGACTCCGGTCGAAGCAATCCTCCCCACCTCAAATCACTTGGACACATGGAGCCATGTGGCTATGGAAGAGCATTTCTAGAAATGTCACCTCCAGGCTTCAGTGACTCAGCTGACCCTTTCTAAATCATAAAGCGAGGGTGTTTTTTCGCTTCAGCAGGAGAGATAAAGATGCCGCAAACAGCTTTCAGTCCAGGCATTCGACGCTTTCTCGTATAGCAATTATTGGGCCTCCCTGCCTCAGATGTAACAAAGTGGCCGTCGAAATGAGAGTCTTTGCTACAAAGCCAGCCCTCTCTAAACAGCTATTAATGAAATTTCAGGGCATCTGACATTTCAGTGCTCTTCAAATTCACACTGTGTGCCCCAGAGCTTTTGTAATGGAAGAAATCTAAAGAAAGTTTTAAGAAGTGCGAGAGTCTTACTGTCCACCGAAGTCTACGTAAAACCACCTCTGCAGCAGCTCATAGGTCACCAGCGTCACTCCAAACTGAGGCGAGGAGCGAAACACACGTGCTGAGCAGGAAAAACAAACAGAATTACATTCATGTGAAGCATCAGCAAGCAGTCTGAAGAGATTCTACATTTATTAAAAATGCTTTAGGTCATGTAGGAGTGCTAATACACACAATTATTAACACAAAAACCGTCTGTTCGCGTCTTCTTAAAGGGTTAGTTCACCCAAAAATGAAAATTCTGTCATTAATTACTCACCCTCAATCATTCCAAACCCGTAAGACTTTCGTTCATCTTCAGAACACAAATGAAGATCTTTTTGATGAAATCTGAGAGATTTCTGTCCCTTCATTGACAGCTACGCAACTACCACTTTGACGCTTCAAAAAGTTCATAAAGAGATCGTAAAACTAATCCATATGCGGTTTAGTCCAAATTTTCTGAAGAGACTCAGAGATTTAATTTTTTTCAGGAATTCAGTTTATTCTTAATTCTTTGCCCCTGTATGACTTTTACTCTTCCGTGAAAAACAAAAAAGGAGCCATTTTATTCCAAAAATGCAGAAAGTTCAGTGTGCTCCATAAAGGAAACTGAGTCTATCCATCATAAAAGTGGAATAAATGTTGTCCATGTGACATGTGTAGTATCTTTCAAATCTTCTGAAGTCATACCGTAGTTTTAGATGAGACACTGACTTAAATTTAAGCCATTATGTGCTGAAAAGCTTTCTTTAGGTCTCAAATCACATTTAGGCTTGCGTTCAATTCAAATGTGGCAGGTCAAGATGTGTTAAAAGTCAAAAACGTCTCATCATTGATGTCAAACCAACTTTGACGCATCCTGACACACCGAATTTGAATTGAATGATATTTGAGAGCTACGACAGGTGGGCGAATTTGCCGACTAGACTTTTTGTGGTCCACTGGAAAAAGAAATTCGTACAGGTTTGGAAAGATGTAAACGATGATGGAATTCTCATTTTTGGCTGAATTAACCCTTTAAAGGTGCTTTTTGTCTGTACTAAAGCATAAAAATACTGTTTGCAGAGTTTTAGGAAACAAGCTAAGTTCAACAAACATTGTAACAGCCAGTTATTCTACTCGGAGTGTGTGTTCCAGGTCAGAGTGTTTGTTTTGGTCGGTGTGATCCCGCCTACTGCCAATTTAGCCAATAGTATTTCGATACACGGGGTACTGGGAAACAACTCTCAAATATTTTAAATTTGGACTGTAGAACGCACTCCAATCGCTAGCGGTCAATATTACATACTGCACCTTTACTATATAAGGTCAACTGAAAAATCCTTTGGCGCAAAAAACAACAACATTAGCATGACTAGTTTCAGGTAAGTTGGCGAGATACACCTCCAGCTCCTTTCCAGAAGGCACGAGGTCCCTCCTCCTGAAGAATCTTCCAGAAACAGTCAATGAGTCCATTGTACGTGGTCTGGCCTGCACGGGCAGCCACTTGTAACCGGGTCTTGATAACATCAGCAGGGGTCACCAGGGATGCGGCAGGCATGCCTAAAGAAAAGTCACACATGTCAATGAAGAGTCTGATTTGAATTCATTGGAAAATTTAAGTAACAACTTCAATCGTTTTTGAATACATCTGACTCATATATTCACATGAATATAATTTAATTCACTTTTCAGGCCAGGATTAAAACCTTAGCGTATGTAAACTCTGCGACTCCATCTATGATTAATGCACAGCGTGCAATGAATTAGTTCCACCAAATAAATACAGAAAGCGTATTTTATCAAATATTATAAATATCTCAAGCGGAAAGCTCCATTTATTCAGCACTATGCATCGTTTTTTCATTTTCAGGTCCAGACAATGCTTAATAATGAGGCTGGCATAAGCCCTGTCCCACGCTGTCCAGCACAAAGGCCACTGTGGCACCAATTCAGCTCTTCATACCCTAAATCAGTGACAGCATTTAGTCTGAGCATGCACACCGCCATCGCACCAACTCCAACACATGTTCAAGAGCTTTATTTTAACATCTAAATAAAATACTTGCATCTGAAAAATTACGTGCCTTTCTCTCTGCTGACCTGTTTCGACGGACAAACCTTCACCGGAGCACAAAGAGCAGAAAAATGAAATAATTGTCATTACCAAAAAATAAAACTGGCAACAAATGAACTATTAACTAAATTAGTTTTTAATATACGGTGAACCCTTTACCAACTCGCCCATATTAAACATAAACAGGCCACTAGACAGAAATGACACTAAGAAATGTAATGCTGTTAAACATTTTAAAATTCAGAAAAAATCAGAAACTTGAAAAATAAATACAGTAGTGTGAATTACAGATCATAGATATAGAACTGTAAAAAATAACAGGCAATACATGCATGCATTTCCACTAGAAGTAGAGGATAACGCCAACTTTACATTGGTCGATGCCCTAGAAGTCTGCCCGCCTCACCAATAATGGCGCACAAACTGAGCGTGTAATTAAATTTCCCGAACCGACTGTAAATCACTAATTGCCTTGAAGCTCGAATCGCTGATAAATGGTAGACTGAATGATACATGCCATAAGAACATACCTAGCCATAAAAAGTCGCTTTAAACCATCTGACAGATATAAAACATTGGGAAAGACAGGAATGCTAAGCTCTTTCTGACCATGTATGGCTTTTCAATCTCGTATCACGCTCACGTCAAGAAGCAGTAAATCTAAAACGGCAAAAAGGATTAGAAATAAATATTAATTCTCTTTCACTTGCATTCCAAACCATACTGGCTTGGCTAAAGACGTGGTCTTTTAAACAATGTTTTCTTAAAGACGAACCACAAGAGTAAAATATTAAAAACAACATCAGATCTGGATCGTATTTTACATGTGACAAGGAACGAGAGACTTGTAAAAATATCGCAAGTCAGATCTTGGATGTGTTGGCCTGGTCATGCCAGTATCGTAGGATCTGTTTATTGCTCCTGCAGTAAGGCTACTTTGGGACTTTGAGATATTTTGTTCCTCTTTTAACACTCTCAAAGCTCAAAGCACAAACTTCCAGCCCCTTTATATTAAACAGTGGAAAATATCCAACCCTTGGCAGGCGCGCTGCACTTCAAAACATAGCCTAAATCACTGAGCACTCTAATTACGGCCAACCACAATGGAGCCAGTGGTGGCAGGCGGCTACCGGAGAGTGTGTGGTGGCTTACCCGCCAGCGCCCCTGCCAGCAACAGCCTGCCAGGTCCCACTCGCCCGTCTCCGTCGCTCAAGGCCGCCTTGATGTGTGCGTAGCAGGGGAAATAGATGGCCGAGAAGGGGATGTCTCTCAGGAAACAGGCTTTTGCACCCTGGAGGCCGGAAAGATGGACACATGACGTCAAGAGAAATATCACAGAGATGTCTTTTTGATTCAGGGACCGCGCTAGTGTAGGTATTCTGGGAGTTCGGTTTATGGCGTGTTAATGTCAACCCTTCGGAATGAGTCTGCTTTGTCCCTTTTCTGACTTGTCACTTCGAATAAACATTCACCATGCTGTTTTTTGCTTCGAACGGTCGCGGAGACTATTCTTGCGTCTGTCACCGCAAACAAAGCCGTACCTTCAACGGGATTGGGTTTCCTCGTCTCCAGCGAGCTGGCGAGCAGCCAGGAGTGAAGAAACAGAGAGATTTTCCTCTCAGCAGAACGCTTTAAAGCCCGGCTGAAGTGCGCTTTAGACAGGCTTCATTAAACTCGCAAGGTTAATCTGCAGCGTGTACACAGGTAGCACAGATAGCCGAGGTATCTCTTTCCTGAAGCGATCTTTGTGCTCTCCTGCGGGCCGGGGGCAGACGGCCTGCCGCGAAACCAGATCAAAATCACCCCCGCGTCCAGAAGGCCAGGCCTGGCTCATCTGCTACGCCAGTGTTAATGTGGGAACATCTGGATCCACTGGCCCTCAGTGTGCATGATAACTCGACAACAGCACACACGCAGGTGTGTGTGTGTGTGTGTGTGTGTGTGATATGAAGTGTGTGTGCTGGGGCTCTTGGTTTGGGAGTGTTGGTGGAGGCCCTGCAGCAGCAGAAGGGGAGAGGCGGGGTAATTAGGCTGACAAAGACAGCTCTGTGCCTGGGCCGGACCCTGAGGAGCCAGGCCGTCTGAGAGAAGCAGGCTGCAGCGCGTCTCCTGCACTCAAAGCACATTGTCCGCGCGGCTCAGGAGAGACACAGATGGAGGGGAGGCACCGGATTCGACATTCTTACACACACAGGCTGTTGTGTGCCGTAGTGACCCCCCTCCGACCATGACTCTGAAATAAAGGCTTCTTTCCCACGACAGGCTGACAGGTGAGCCCTGGAGACTTACCTGCCTCGGCCAGACAGGAGCGCAGGCTTTTTTCCAGTGACCAGCCATCTGATTTACTGATAAGTGAAGCACATTCTACTGTAATCTACTGAGTGATATCGAAAGTTTATGAGAGATATTGATACTTAAAGGGATAGTTCACCCAAAAATGAAAATTAGCCCATGATTTACTCATCCTCAAGTCATCCTAGGTGTATATGGTCTTCTTTCTGACGAATACAATCAGAGTTATATAAAAAAATGCCCTGGCTCTTCCAAGCTTTATAATGGCAGTGAATGGCCGTTTCTGTTTTAAAGTCTATAAAAGTGCATCCATCCATAATAAAAGTGCTCCACACAGCTCCGGGGGGTTAATAAAGGCCTTCTGAAGCAAAGCGATGCATTTGTGTAAGAAAAATATTCATATTTATAACTTTACAAACATACCGATTCGACTTAACTGTAAAGCGCAACTTACGCGAGTAATGCGACGTACTGCTGATATTTACGCTACTTCTGACGTCACAAGTTGCGCTTTAAGCGCAAGTAGAATGCGTATGTTCGTTTGGCCTGAAGCTAGAATTTTACTTTGTAACGTGTTAAATATGAATATTTTTCTTACACAAACGCATCACTTCGATTCAGAAGGCCTTTATTAACCCCCCGGAGCTGTGTGGAGCACTTTTATTATGGATGGATGCACTTTTATAGACTTTAAAACAGAAATGGCCATTCACTGCCATTATACAGCTTGGAAGAGCCAGGGCATTTTTTATATAACTCTGATTGTATTCGTCTGAAAGAAGATCATATACACCTAGGATGACTTGAGGATGAGTAAATCATGGGCTAATTTTCATTTTTGGGTGAACTAGAGACAACCTGAGAAATAAAAGGCTCAATGCAAAAGAGCCGTGACCCTTGTGTGGGCAAAGTGGGTTTGAGTCTGACTTATATACGTACATATACATAAATATATACAATATATATATATATATATATACACATACATAATTATTAAGCAACTGTTTTTAACATTATTAATAAGAAGACATTTTTCTTGAGCAGCAAATCATATTAGAATGATTTCTTAAGGATCATGTGACACTGAAGACTGGAGTAATGATGCTGAAAATTCAGTTATTATAAATTGTAATAATATTAAAAAATATTGTCTGTACTGTATTTTTTATCAAATGAATGCAGCTTTGGTGAGTATAAGAAACTTCTTTCAAAAACAAAAACAAATCTAACTGACCCTAAAATTAACATTATATATATATATAGCTGCGGCCTAGCAGTAAGAATTTATTTAAGTTTTCCTCTTCTCCTCATTATTTACTGTCCTCTCTACTGCCTCTTTAATAATTTTAAAAAAGTGAACATCAGTTATTATTACAGCATAAAACAACATCAAGCATCTACATATAATTAGCACCACACATAACACCTACGCAGAGGTGAACGCGCCTCATTAATCTCTCTCCAGCTGTCCATTAATGTCAGAGAACGAAGCCACTGGATGAGATATGACCCAACGCCATCATGGCAGTCCCCACAACGCTGTTTACACCAAAACACTCGCTCTCCGCAACCTCCTGCGCTCCAAGCCTCAGGAATGCAGCCCTGCATCCCTGCTCAGATGCACTGGAGATGTTCTCCTGCAGTGCTGCTGAGCCTCATGGGAAAACAGGACACAAAAGCAGCACTCAGGGAGCTGATCTGAGAGGCTGGTGCTACCTGGCCCGACGGCTACAGCAGCCCGCAGGGGGTGGATTGAGCCATGATGGTGTGTGTGGGTGGGTGTGGAGGACTTGCTGGAGAATGTGGATCATGACTGAGGCACTCTGGGATATAAGAGGGAGTGCAGGGAGTGAATCCACAGGTGGGAGGCGCTAGAGAGCTGAGGATGCTCCTCTGGGTCTTTAGTGTGGTACGAAGTGGGTCAGACTATATCTTCGAGAGATATTTGAGGAGACATTAAATATACAAACTTTTACATTTCAAAACAACAAAAACTAGATACTAAATGTTTTTTTAGAACATTATAAATAAATATACACTACCATTGAAAAGTTTGGGGTTGAAAAGATTAGTTTTTGAAAAAGAAGTCTCTTACGCTCATCAAGGCTGCATTTATTTGATCAAAAATACAGTAATTTTGTAAAATATAATTACAATTTAAAATAATAAAAAAATTTACAAGGAACTGTTGCCTGTAATTTCAATTCAGCATCATTACTCCAGTCACATGATCTTTCAGAAATCATTCTACTATTCTGACTTGATGCTCAAAAACATTTCGTCTTATTGTCAAAACCATGATACATTTTTTTCAGGATTTTTTGACGAATAGGAAGTTCAAAAGAACAGCTTTTATTTATTTATATCTTTTGTAACATTATAAATGCTTAATTATAAATTAAATAATAACTAATTAATGTAATGAGCATACCGAATTCAATTTACATGAAACACTTCTGCGACATATTTCCCGCTCATTTATATTGTTTACTAAATAAGCAAAAGCATGTACCAGTGAAGCACATACCTCAAGCGCAGAGTTAGATGTGTCTGACATATGAGAATTAGGTTTCAGGCTGTTTTGTGTGAGTGAGACATACCTTGTACAGGCCGAAGAACCCCAGGTCACGGATGACGGAGAGAGCGCTGACGCGTGGCCCTGTGGTGATTTCTCCAGCCACCTGCAGTCGGATCTTCACGATCTCCAGAGGGTTTGTGAAGATCACCTGAGATCCCCCAGCCTGAAGATCAACAACACAAGCATACAGGTTTTCACAGAGCTTCATCGACAATCATGTTTTTAAATGTGAGAAGTGTAAATAAGGGAGAAAAACAAGGGAGTATGTACAGATCATCTGAGGCAAGTCTGTTACTATTGTAAACACGTTCTGATAAACTCAAAGTGGAAAAACAAAAATGACAAGAGGGAAGTAATGTGATATTCTCATTGTAAGAGGACAATGCTTCAAGCTGGGCCCTGAGAATGATTGTGCTATTGTCATTCTTTGTAGGAGGAGGAGGTTGAACCTGCCAAAGACAGACGGTGCCTGAAACATCACAGAACGCAGGCCCCTGGGGGCCTCTCAAAAAACAACCTCATGTCTCCAACCTTGTACTTGCGAGGCAGATAAAAAGCCTCAGCAGGTTGGAACAGGTTCCTCCGAGTTCTTTGAAATGGTTCGAGTTTGACATGACAGCATCTGAAGCTGCAACAGAAGCATTTAAACGTGTCTCGCCAAAGAGGCTGTCCGCTTGCCGCCTCCGTGCCCTATCTTTCCTGTTGCTCATAGTTACTGAGGCTGCACACAGAAAAACAGAGCAGTGTAATTAGATGGAAATCAGTTTCCATGGATTTCTTCTCCTTCCCTCAGCCCTCCTTTTGAATACATAAGGGCCTTACTGTTTGTTTGTTGTTGATTTTATTCCTCCATTCTTTCAGAGATATTAACGTACGGGGCCGTCTTACGGGAATCTGGTAAATGAGTCTCGAATCTCACAAGTGTGCGCATTTAAAAATCCCACTGAGTACGAGGCAGCATATTTAAAAATAAAGATCATTATCATCTCATTGAAGGTGCTCTTTAAATAGGACGGAGCAGATTGACCCACACTTCCCTTCCAGAGGAAATTACAGCTCGACATACAGAGAGGGCTGCCTACCTTTCACAACTCACAGCTAAGACTTAATAGTTGGCACATTTCGTGAATACAGTTTATTTTGGTCTCCAAAGAATTAGAGACACAAATCCCTCTTTTTTTTTTTTGAACAATCAGAAATATTAGATAAACTATTATCTAACATAAAATTAATCTAGCATGAAGACTAAAATAGGGACTTGCTCTGTCTTCAGGTCTTGACCTTCTCTATTGTATCTAACAGTTGAATTCGTTTAAATCAAATACATTTTCTCAAATCACTGAAAAGATATTAAAATCATGGTATATCAAATATATATATATATATATATATATATATATGTGTATGTGTGTGTGTATGTATATATATATATATATTCCTTTAATTTGTGACACCCAACATTTGTAACATTATTTGGATCCTTTCTACAGCATAACAAGCTAATTTAAACAGTAATTAAATCACATCCCATATTCTCAACGGTAATGTTGAATGAATATAAAATTTCTCAAAAGCAAAAGTTGCAAGTTGCAACCCTGTTAAAATTTGTATTGTGTTTATTGCTTAATTACACAGTCACAATCAACATTTTCTGAAGGTTAAGCACTTCCTATCACTGAGTTTCACATCCTATCTCGTACCCTATTCATGGAAAATGGCACTTATTTATGTGGAAAGTAATCTTTTATGGTTAATTATGGCATCAGGGCTGAGAGCAATCCTTTTTCAAACTTGTTTTGGAAAGGAATAATGCACTAAGGAGAGGGCCAGGTTATTAGCCGCATTAATTGGGTACTAATTGGACATTTAAAAAGTTACACAAAGAGAACAAGCAACAAGCAAACAAGAACATCGGTTAGAGAGAGACAAAAGATCAATCACCTCTGGAGGAGAGGCAGTTTAAAGAGCGGGAAGCACGTGCTGCAACGTGACTGCAAGAAATGCGATGTGAGTGCAGAGTGAGGCAGCGTCGGCTCGATAATTCGGTGGTAATTACAAGGCAAGGTAATCCCCAGAGGCACTGAGAGCGTGTGTGTGTGTGTGTGTTTGTGTGTCGAATACACGCTCTACTGACGAGAAGATCGCAGCTGAAGACAAATACTTACGCACACCAAGCGCGTCAGCACCACACACACACAAAACACTTCGGTCTTCTAAAAACAATAGCTCAGCGCCAGACACAAACATTAGCCTCCCTTCATTAATGCTCCCTCACATTCCTCGCACTTAAACGGATTACACAAGCATTTCTGCGTAGAAATGAAAGCACTGCGATAAAAAAAATGGTTTCGCAACTGACTAACAAACCGTTACAAATGCTGAGAAATACAGGACAAGCTAAATTACACAGCTCGTACTGCAAATGAACAAAGCGTCACTGTATGCGTGCCACGGTTTTTCCCCGCTCTCTACGGCACTTTACGTTGGCTAAGCGAGTATTTTGAGAAACCCAGCCCTCAAATGAAGGCCAGCAACAACCAGATAAGAATCCAGCCAACTGCTCGGTCAGCGAAGCATGCTGTTCTTACCAAATGACCAACTCTTGGCAACTGTAGTCGAGGGCCTAATTCAGAGGACGCAAGGTGAGAAGAGAGGAGCTTAAAAAGTAAGTTCCGTAACCCTCTCCATCTCTTTCGCTTTCTGTGATTTTTACTCTCTTCCTTCAGATAGGAACATTCATGGTGCACAAATCAGCAGTCCAGTCTTTCCCCCCTCAAACCAAATAAATAGATTTGATTTGCCGTGGCTGCAGTGTCAATAAACACGGCTTTGAGCGAGCGGCGCGTGTACAGGCGTGAGAACGGGAGCGGATCCTGCCAGGCCAAACACTGGGGATTCGGTCCGGGGATGAAAGGAGCTGTCAGAGAAATCAGAGGAGGAAAAACACATCTCCGCGGCACAAGCCGTCTTTCTGAGCTGACTTCAACTGCAACCAACCCGATGTTTCCGTGCCCGTCTCTTTTCAAATCTCAGAGCAGAGATCGTGTGGGCTAAATGCACTCGTGTCGGTATAATCGAAACTCGCAATCATCTAAGAGTCGTTTTTTTTAAAAGGAAACCCACGCGTGTAGAAATGTTTTAGCGATCACTGTCATGTGAAAGAGGCTCTTTCAGTGTCCTGGGTCACGGGAGACATGAAGAAGCAAGGGTCTGGTTTTGACAGGTCTCAGGTATGACATGAACAGGAAGGCTACTACTCTCTGAAACCTGAACTGACACAAACGACATGGAAACGATGTATTAATAACGTCAGTCGCTTTAATGAAAAGGGTAAGTGACCCCCCCCCCCTCGTGCTGGTGAGGGGCAGGTTGAGAACAACCGGCAGCCGTGGGGCGGCAGACTGTGATTTAGAGGTGAGATGACAGAGGAGAAGTGTTTTATACATGTTTTTAAACACTGATGGGGCTGAAGTGTCTTTTCAATCACCTCACAAAAGGAGAGAAGTGTTCCCTCAGGCCAAGGCTTAGACCTCAAAGTCCACTGACATTCAAAACTAAACTCCTTTTTGTCAGTGTACTGTTACTGCGTGATGTATGGATTATATGTTGGCGTGTCAAAGCAAAGAGCAACTCACACATCCGCCGGACAAGATTTCATAAGGTAGAGGAACGTTGCCGTCTTTTTGCCTAGTCTTTCCTCTCACAAAGTCGTTCACCTGTGGAGAAAAAAAACACAATGTAGCATCAGCTATAGATTCTTCAAGGAAAAGATCTACATTGCAGACTTCCACACCTGCACAGAGTCTGAATTAAAGCAGAAACTCTCACAGAAATCTGCATTAAAGGTTTTGCAAATTTGATCAGAATTCGAACGCCACTTTTTTAGCACTCAATTCAAGGAATTATACAAAAAGTGACTCAATTTAAATGGGCACGACTATAGCAGTCTACACTTTAGTGTCTGGTTAAACTGGATTGCAGGTGGTCAGTGAAGGCGACGTGCTTTTTGCGCATTCTCAAGATTTTCACATTAAAGCCTTTTTTGTGCCTCAGAATAAAAAAGAAAAATGAAGAGCTAGTCACAATTACAAAATTTTTCACAATTGGGATATACTGAAGTCACAATTGTAATATATAAAGTCGCAACTGAGATATAAATGTGCAATTTTGAGATAAAAAGTCACAATTACAACAAAGTGGCAATTGTGAGTTATAAAGTCAGAACTTTGAGATATCAAGTTGGAATTTTAAGTGGCAGCTGACAGCTGTGAGATGTAAAGTCACAACTGAGATTTAGTCAAAACTGTGAGATAAAGTTGCAATTTTGAGATATAAAGTCAGAATTCTGAGATATAAAGTGGCAGCTGACAGCTGAGATATAAAGTAAAATGTGAGATACAAAATTTAAAATTTTGAGATATCCAGTCAAAATGTTGATATAGTCACAATTTTGAGATATAAAGTCACAATTCTGAGATAAAAAAATAGCAGTTGACAGCTGAGATAAAAAAAATGCTATTTTGAGATATCCAGTCAAATTGTTGATATAGTCACAATTTTGAGATATAAAGTCACAATTCTGAGATATAAAGTGGCATCTGACATCTGTGATATAAAGTCAAATGTGAGATTAAAAATTGCAATTTTGAGGTATCCAGTCAACATTTTTAAATAAAGTTGCAATTTTGAGGTATAAAGTCACAATTCTGAGATATTAAGTGGCATCTGACAGCAGAGAAAGTTGCAATTTTGAGGTATCCAGTCAACATTTTTAAATAAAGTTGCAATTTTGAGGTATAAAGTCACAATTCTGAGATATTAAGTGGCATCTGACAGCAGAGAAAGTTGCAATTTTGAGATATCCAGTCAAAATTTGGATATAAAGTCACAATTTTGAGATATGGTCACAATTCTGAGATAAAAAAAAAAAAATTGCATTTGAAAGCTGAGATAAAAAATTGCAATTTTGAGATATCCAGTAAAATTGTTGATATAGTCACAATTTTGAGATATAAAGTCACAATTCTGAGATATAAAGTGCCATCTGACATCTGTGATATAAAGTCAAATGTGAGATTAAAAATGGCAATTTTGAGGTATCCAGTCAACATTTTTAAATAAAGTTGCAATTTTGAGGTATGAAGTCACAATTCTGAGATATTAAGTGGCATCTGACAGCAGAGAAAGTTGCAATTTTGAGATATCCAGTCAAAATTTTGATATAAAGTTGCAATTTCGAGATATAAACTTGCAACTGAGATGTAAAGTTGCAACTGAGACAATAAGTATAAAATATATAATCGCACTGTGAGATGCAAAGTCACAATGGTGAGATAAAAAGTCACAATTACGTGAAATAAAGTATAAGTGAGCCTGCTGATGCCCAACTCAAGAATGTCTACCCCCTTGACAGGGGATCAAACAGAAAACGGATTCACTTCTTTTTCAAGGGGCCAAGGCGAGGCACTGAAGTCAGGCAGCAGGCGGGCGGGCGGGCGAGAAAAGAAGAGGGGTGTATTTCTGAGGAGTTAAGGGCTTTGGTTTTCAGAGGCCACGCTGATGTGGTGAAGGCAGAGCACTTACTGTAAGCTTTATGGCTTTCTCGGGAGCCACGCCCAGAAGCTGCGGTACGAGGCCTATAATTAGAAAACAAGTTGATTAAAAAAGACAGGGGTGAGGGAAGCACGACTTTCCTCAATATAAAAGCTGCAGCGCTGCCTCCAATTCCCTATCATCCACGCACTAATGAACACTATTGATGTGGAGTGCTTAAATATTGGAAACTTAACAGTGCTACAAACTCTATTTCCCTTTAAAAACAGCCTTAACCAAAGTTTACACAGCCCTCAATTACAACACAGATTTCTGGCTTAGACAAAAATAAACTAAATAATCTGATTTAAAAGTGATGACCCACCCCCGGCAGTAACAAACAAACTCAGTAATGTGGGCATACTGTACGAGTCCAAATAGGCCACACAGCTAGATGAATACAAACATTTCCCGCGTGCATGGCCTACGGAGCGCATTTGTGTTTATATACAAGCAGAGAATTAGAAAAAAAAACGTTATCATCCATCGAATATCCCGTAAACAGTTATTGTTCTCGCATGCTGCTCATTTCTTTGTGTTTGCCAGGATCATTGGCTGTTGACTCTACCAATTTCTGTGCTTCTACGTTGTTAGTAAACAATCAGTGTGACTTTTATTATGTGATGAAATGTATTAGTAAAAATGTTTATTACTGCCCTGCATTACGGAATCTGAAAGCCGACATGCTAAAGAAGAAAACAGAATGAACCTGTATTTAATTTAATTTACTTAATCATCAAATTTGACTTTTATTTTTTTGAAGTTACTCAAAATTCCAAATCAAGCTACAATGGGAAAGACGCTTGTGTACTAAATGTACACTAAACTTTAAGGTATTTTTTTATGCATTTGCTAAAAGCCTGGTCTGCCCACTTCCTTAGTTAAAAACTAAACTACTGTATTTATATGCAAAACAAAAGCACTTTGTGCTCACTTCAAATATAGTGCTCTGTAAAGCACTGATATGCTCTGCTAAAACGAGCACTGAATGTTCGTACCATCCCGTAATAATTCTGCACGGGTGATGGAGATCTCAGCCTCTCTTTTGTCAGCTTTATGATTGACAAATACCAGTAGTTAGTGTTCTCAATGGAGGTCACATGGCAATTGCACCTTGCAATCACAATTTGAATCTGTGACCTCACAGAATGCTTTAAAAACTCGTGTTCCAGCTCTAAAAGCAGAGCAGATCCTTATTATCTGAGCGCCATTGACTGCATAGAGCATTCATGTTCTTCATTGTTAAGTTCCTGTGCTGGTATGTGCCCTTTCATGCTCAGCACATTGTCCCCTCGAGCAGCGAAGGTAGACTTAATCTCTTCAAAGCAGGTAAGGTCAGAGGGAAGATGACCTGCCCCTGGCTTTCATGAAAACGCTTTTTGTTGGCGCGTCCCTGACGGCCTGGCCGTGCGGAGCCACTGACCTCTGTAGAGACCGAAGAAGCCCTCGTAGCGCACAACCTTCTTGAAGCAATCAATGCTGTTCTTATACATCAGCTCATCCACGAAGGATCCTGAAGAACGCTGGTTCTGCATGCGGGTCTTCACCAGGTCGATGGGGTACACGGCAGTGGCACCCACGGCTGTCGTGAGAGAAGATTTGTTTAAAACTACAAACGATATGGAAAAGCGAGACTGTTAAAAGAGATGCGCACCCAAGGGGGCTGATGAAGGACACATCAAACAACAATCGAAAAGACCGGATGGGAAGAAAGTCAGGATATTTTTGCAGAGCACATCAGTCAATTCTTATCTGCCAACTTTGGGGTGGACACAAAGGGAATACAGCACCGACAGGCTTAATTAAAGAGTGAGTCGCCCTGCACTACCTCCTTATTACCTTGTCTCCTCCGAGAGAGCCAGTCTGGAGCCAAACACAGGCCCAAGCACCACCTCCTTACGTACACACAGACCAACACACACACACACACACACACACACACACACACCTCTGATCACTCACAGGTACAAAAGAATCCACCCAGGAGGTTCCCATGGTGCACAACCTCATTAAACGGGAGAAATAGCTTCCTAAGAAGGCAATAGGGCAGGCTTTGTTTTTCTTTTTGTCCAGTGCAGCTATTTCTCGTGTGGAGGAGGGGCAGGTAAAGGTGCACAATGATCCGTGACTGACTCACCTCCAGCCACAGAGCCCAGGGTGAACCTGTACGCCGACTCAGAAGCCTGAATCAGAACCGAGCGAGACACGTCCCCACCAGACTGCTGCGGACAGCAAAAAAAAAGAAGAGAATCAGAACTCATATAATATAATATAATATAATATAATATAATATAATAGTGGCTTTTCCAGCCAATTTTAATATATAATATAATATAATATAATATAATATAATATAATATAATATAATATAATATAATATAATAGAATAGAATAGAATAGAATAGAATAGAATATCGCTTATAAATACAATGTTGTAATGGTGTTATCAAAATCAAAGAGGCTTTTTTCCAAATATAATATAATATAACTTATAAATAAAAAGTTGCAAAGCTGTTACCAAAGCAAAGAGTGGCTTTTTACAGAATTTTTTTATATAATATAATATAATATAATATAATATAATATAATATAATATAATATAATATAATATAATATAATATAATATAATATAATATAATATAATATAATAGTGGCTTTTCCAGACAATTTTAATATGCTTTTCCAGACAATTTTAATATAGAATAGAATAGAATAGAATAGAATAGAATAGAATAGAATAGAATAGAATAGAATAGAATAGAATAGAATAGAATATCGCTTATAAATAAAATGTTGCAATGGTGTTATCAAAATCAGAGGCTTTTTTCCAAATATAATATAACTTATAAATACAAAGTTGCAAAGCTGTTACCAAAGCAAAGAGTGGCCTTTTACAGAAATTTTTTATATAATATAATATAATATAATATAATATAATATAATATAATATAATATAATATAATATAATATAATATAATATAATATAATATTACGTATAAAATATAATACGTTTTCAAGAAAAGTTTCTTGAGCACCAAATCAGCAAACAATAATTAGAATGTATCATGTAAGACTGGAAAAACTGGAATAATGGCTGCTGAAAATTTAATTACATTATGAAAATAGTTATTTTAAATTGTAATAATATTTCACAATATCACCATATTTATATAATTTTACAGATAATTGTTTTTTGCTTATATAACTCAAATCTGGTGTTTTGAAGAAATTTGTTTGAATTTAAAATGTCCCCTTTCATTTGTGTTATTTCAAAGTTTTGATGAAATTACTAATATTCTAAAATGAACGAAGAAAATAGAGGATCGAATGAGTAGGTATGCCGAAACTAAATGAAACAACCTCCCATGTAATGAGAAATGCAATTTTTTAGCATAGCGTTAGTTGAGACGAGCAGAAACCACAGTCGAGCGGGTCCAGCCACGGCCGTAGCCCCACAGTTAGAGCGAGCACAAGAAATAAGGCCAGCCAGAACCATCCAAGCCTCCCATGCTACATTCCCCGCCAGAGATACAGTCGCCCTGCCTACCCGGGACCACCTGTCAGGAACCTCAAGGTAACTGCCCGGACCGCCCCTCTCTCAGGCTCACTGAGGGGTTAAGGGTGTGGGATAAACTGTGTTTGGGGGGGGAGGTGGTGAGGGAGAGCTGGCCAGCAGCCCATAAGGCCAGACCACAGCCCAAAGCGGCTCATTGTGGTGGGACTGGCGTCTCTGTCCCGGGCCCCCGCTTCGAACGGCCCTGCGCGAAGGAATAACTCAGCCCTCAATGTGTTTGGAGGCAGAACTTCTGATAAAATAAAGAGGGAATATCTAGGCAGAGACACACTCTCTTTCTTTTTCCTGCAGAGTAGTCAAGCCTTTCTGTCTGTTTTCATTTCCCCTCATCTCGCCATCAGACGTTGATAAGTTTCCTCGACCGCTGGGCTTGCGTTTCATTTACAGCTTTTTATATGAGTGATCTGTGTGCCGATGACAGATTCAGATGTTCTCTTCTTTCACTGCTCTGGTCGGAGCGAAGGCTCGAGCTCAGCAGTAGCGGATGAAAAATTCCAGAGGGGCTGGAAATGATGCGTTGATCAGAAGCACGAATTTATAAACACAAGTTCTCAAAATATATCTAACATAAAAGCAACCAAGACATTAAAAATAAAATCGAACAATCCGCTCCCTATTTCTGTTGTAAGTCTGCTAACCAAGAGTCAAAATCGCTCAAGTGCACAAGCATTTCAAGAATGCACCGTAAACGCCACTACATTTACTTATGCTGTCACGTCTCTTTGAGAATTTGAGATTGCAATGAGTGCAATAGTAAATGCATGAAGAATATGCCTTATTTTGTTTGTAACTATCCTTTATGTATCTCTTTTTGTTATTATTTATTTATTCATTCATTTATACACTACTGCTTAAAGTGATCGGTAACATTTTTGGTAGCACTTTACAATAAGCATTCTTTAAGGGGTCATATAATGCCATTTTTGTACAAGCTAATATGATTCTTTAGGGTCTAAATTAAAAGTTTGTAATATACTTTAATTAAAAATTCTCATTAGTATTGTAAGAAAACACTAATTTTACCTGGTCAAAAACAGCTCTGTTTTCAGCACGGCGTTTAAGTGCATGTGTCTTTAAATGATAATGAGCTTTGCTCACCCCGCCCCTCTGTTCTGTGCGTACACCGTAACACAATAACACAATAACCATAACGCGTTGTTCATTATAAACGTGGGATTATGAATTATATTGAGAACGTCGTATATAGAAAACATGCCGTAATGTACCGAGTGTAAACAGCCGCATTCATCGTGAAGCGTGCAGCAAGCGATTTGCAAAGATTAATATAAATATTAATATAAAGGTTAATAAAACGTTACACTCGCTTCTTCTTCTGGAGGTGCAGCAGGAACACGAATAGTTGGTACCGATCCTTTTTTCAGGAGCAGCTTCTTAGCAAAACCAGCTTTATACTGATCGTTTGTAAAGCAGTCTGGTGTGTGAAATGATTCGCGCAAACATGAAAGCATTGACGTTGATCGTGGGGAATATTCCCTTCGAAAACAAACTCAGCCACTGCGTCTTCAGCGGTTCGGATTTAGGAACATCAAAATGACTGCTGTGCTCCTTATTGAGCCCAAGAACAGAACACCACAATCGTTTAGACGGCATTCTGCTCATAGACAGTGCTCCAGCGTATCAACAATGACGGCGCCGGTCCGTGTGGACTATGATTGACAGCTCGCTCACGAGCGAGGGCGGGTCTGTGTTGAAACGCTGCTGTCAATCAACAATCGTGGGAGGGGCGTCGATTTTGTGACGTCACAAAATCGAACGGCTTGATTTGAGACGGGGGAAAACATATAAGAAGATTTAAAAAAAAAAACACTGGATGGATTTTTGTAATTTTATGATGGTTGTGTACAGGCACTGCCAACACACATTTCAGTACAATCAACTTGTAAAAGTGCATACCATTATATGACCCCTTTTAGTTAACATTAGTTAACTATATTAGTTTACATGAACTAATAATGAAATGCACGTCTACAGCATTTATTAATTTTTGTTAATGTTAATTTCAACATTTACTAATACATTATTAAAATCATTAGTTGTATTTGTTAACATTAGTTAATGCACTGTGAACTAACATGAACAAAAAATGAACAACTTTATTTGTATTAACTAATGCGAACAAAGTTTTTTAAAGAAAAATTCAGCAAGGACCCATTAAATTGATCGAAAGTGACAAAGACATTCACTAGAATAGGTGTTCATGTTCGAATGTTCAAAAAACACATTATCTTTCACATATTCTCCATTGTTGCAGCTCCTCTCTTCACAGTCTGTCAGTAACGCTCTGTTTAGTTCCTGTCTCTATGAAGCTCCTCCTTCTGAAAAGCGTGATGTGCTCTGATTGGTCAACTGGACATGTTGTCAACAGATTGGTCAACTGTTGTGATTGGTCAACCAAGCATGTTTGGGAAATGTCCCGCTCCTTACTATAACACGAGCTTCAACACACTACTAACTAACTCAACCAGGCCCCGCCCCTTTATTCTGCGTATGCCTTGGGCAGGAATTATTTAAACGAGGAATATTGTGACGTGTTCAATCCCGGAAGAAAACTCACGACTACAATGGAGGCGTTTCAGGGAGTTCAGAAACAGTGACACTGATATAGAGGAAAAACTGCCTTTGAGTGACACAAACAGTAATATTTCACACTAAAGAAGTTGAGCATGTAAAAGACAAGATTTAAAACAAGAGTACGTTCAGTTTCTGTAGCTTACCTGTCTTTGAATCTCAGCAAGGTTGTAAGGAAGAGCTCCCTCCTCCAAAGGCGCAATCATCTCAATGTCAACTAAACCAACACGCCTGTAGACAGCAAAAACACAGGCAGACATATCAAAACGGCTAAACAGATTTTTTCAGAGCACATCTTTAAGATGTTTGAGGAAGAGTGGTAGGTATAGTGTGCCCTCACAAGTAACAACCTCACAATCTTAACTCAAAGAGAGTTGGGCAATTACAGTATCGCATTGCAAAGAAATAATAATGCCCAAAAAGCAATTCCAGATCACCGTTTACTCCAGAGATATTATAAGACCCACCCAGCAGAGCCATAAGTCAGTTCATAGGTCAGGGTATCTGACTCTACAAATATGTTCATGTGATATTCTTTGGTTTCCAAAAGATGGGTTTAGCTCACCATGATTACGGCTCAGAGCAGATATTTAGTAAATATACTTCCAAGCTCATTACAGTTCTGGTAAGAACGCTGCAGCAGTTACAGTGGTGTGGAAACATGTGTGCTCGCTGCATGCTGCAGAAAAGCTAGAACAAGCTGGACTGTGTTCAAAACCTCCCGCTGTACAATAATAGGAAGAGTCATGTATCATCGTCTATGCAATTGTCAGAACAAGACTCAGAATAGAGACCAGAAAACTTTTCACATATAATTACAGAAGTCAAACAATGCCGTTTTTAGAAGGCGAGAGTGGCTAGAGGGCTCTGAAGCACAGAGGCTGAGCTGAAGTGTGTTATGGCTGAGCCTCGAACCCTCCTCTTGATGGGGAGAGGCTCTCAGACGGTGACTGTCGCCATGGTGACTCACCCTCTTGGCTCAGACAGGTCGGCCAGCTGGAAAAGGATGTCCACTTCCATAGGGGTCACCTGGCCAAACCTCTGGGCAGCGATGATGAACTCCTCTGGAAAACAGGGAAAGAGAGGGATTTTATTCTTGCGAGATTTGAATTAATTAAATATTTGTCACAAAGATATACAGTGGTTCCAAAAAGGATGTTTTATTTATAGAATGTTTTAGTCTCTAATGCTCACCAAGGCTGCATTTATTTGATCAGAAATACAGTGAAGACAGCAATATTGTGAAATATTATTACAATTTAAAATAACTTTTATTTGAATGTTATAAAATATAAACAGTATTTTCAGCATCATTACTCGAGTCTTCAGTGTCACATGATCCTTAAAAAAAATTATTTGAATATGCTGATTTGCTGCTCAAGAAGAATTTCTTATTATTATCAATGCTGAAAATATTTAAGGCTTAATATTTTGTGTGCAAATGTGATACATTTTGTTTCCAGGATTTATTAACAGAAAGTTCAAAAGAACAGCATTATATATATGAATTTGTGTGTGTATGTGCATATATTTATAGATCGTTTTTAGTCTTTACAGTCACTTTAATTAATGCATCCATACCAAATAATTTCTTGAGAAGGATCTTTTTCACCCCAAACTTTAGATTGGTACTGCATTTGACCACTTAAGCCACATATAATATAAAATACATGACTAAATAACCATATTAAATCAAGTGGCATCTGCAAACAGATGATGCAAAACCTTTTCTCAGTCGTTTTTGCAAGTTCTTTGTGCCAAATGCTTGCAAGGTCATTTTAGTGGATGTATGAAGTGGATGAATTATGTTTGAAAGTGTCCTACTCCCTCAGAAGGGCAGAGCACTTGAAGTAAACACTCTGAAGGGTGCAGGCACTGTCACATACACCCTATATCGAGCAATACGTCCCCTGACACGTTATTGTCAATTAGAACATTACCTTGGAAACGCAGGAGCAAAATTCTCATTTACAGCTGTTAAAAGTATTCTTTCACATCAAACATTGCCTGTTTGTGTCTTTAATTCAATATAAGTTCAATTTGTGCACCATCTCTATTTGGAACATAAATATGTTAGGTCTTTAGTCCTTAGGTCTACTTAGGTACAAAATTGAGGGTTTATTATTATTATTACCTCAAAATGAATGAATGCCACTCAGAATAACATGATTATAAACAGTAAAATGACTTCCTGAAAGTGGCCATGCTCCCTTCACTAACGGTCTTGTTCAAGGGCTCTTCATGGAGGGATTCAGCTGATCATTTTCTTTTAAAACGACCCTATGCCTTCCAGTACGCTTCATTAAAATAAAAGCTACTTGAATTAAAGTTTTGTTCATTGAGTTTTACAAGGTTTAAGCAGTCCAAATATATTGTAGTGCTATTCATAAACTATTATTTTTACATTAATCTGACTTGTGACGCAGCCTGGAATCAATGCAATATCAAACGGCACCCGACTGAGCTTGGTTTTTCCCAATTTATTTTACTTTTTCTCCATTTCGGTCACCTGATGGAGATTGGGTTCCTCGCCACTGTCGCCTTTGGCTTGCTTAGTTGGAGACACTTAATATTATTGATTTGACTGCTCTGAGAACTGAACTGAGCTGGACGATGACATAACCGCTTTACAGATTAATTGAACTAATTCCATAATTGATCAACTTTACACAGTTCTTGAATCAAACTGAATCAACGCTGATCTGACTTCAGCTGAATTATAACACTGTTATAGTCACTATTATTGAATTCTGTTTGCATTATTAATCATTATTTTCCTGTAAAGCTGCTTTGAAACAATCTGTATTGTAAAAAGCGCAGTATAAATAAAGGTGACTTGACTTGACTTGACTTGACATACACGCATTCCTACGTGATTATAACTCATTCAGATATTTGGTAAATCACTGAGTCCGGGAATGTATTGGATATCAGCTGGTTGTGCAGGTTAAGTGTAGAGTGGTAATGAGCAGAATGAACACAGGCCGGTTAACAGTGGGATTTCCCACTGCACTGGTATAGAGTGACTAGTCTGAAAAAGGCAGCAAGTGTTCTTACACAGAGCCCTATTGAATGAAGGCCAGCTCAGCTTACCCCCGGCCTTAAACACGCTGTGAAGTGTGAAGAACGCTCCAATCAAAGATCACGCAGGGCATCTGCCTCTCCAAAAACAAACACAAGCTACCGATAAGTGTGAGGAACATGCCGCCAAGAGCATTGGACGTGCCAAAAATCATATTTGATTCTACAAAAAAAGTTGGCCTTTCAAGTGTCTGAGTGGAAAAGTAACTCAGAAATCACGTAGTCGTGATCGGTGGCGATGAAATTCTGCTTTAGAATGGCCAGAAAACCGAGCCACATTGAATGTTTTTATACATTCGCTAGCTCTTTTTTCTATCCGCGGCCTGTGTGCGAGGTGATGTGTTCCCTATTTTCCCCAGGTGGCGAGCAATCGCTGTTTGCAATGACGAAACTATGCTTCGGCGTACCGCTCAAAACATACGGAACCAATCAGCTGAGGGTCAACAAGAGAAGTAGACATGGAAATTCGCACGCACAGGTCCCAGCGGAGCCCGATGGCGGCCTACAGCCTCTGTGGGAACAGCAGCGGTAAGTGTAGCCTCCCCACCCCTGGCCCCGGTCTCCACAGGGCTGATAGCATCGCAGCCGGGGTGTGTTCAGCAGGAGTGTGTGTGTCCAAGACGCAGAGCTCCATTGCAGCCAGACTATGAGGGCTGTTTCACAGGTCAGCAGTTGGCCAGGGAGACACAGACCAAAAGGTTTTTTTAAGGTTTTGGGGGATTTGTTTCAAAAATGCACTCCTTGGTGGGCAAACGACAGCTTTACAAAATTATTTCTCTTCTTTTAATGAGCTAAAGATGAGTTGTTAATAAATAAATAAAAATGTAAAAAAAAAAAAATTGTAACAGCAAACTGATGCTATATATGAAGAGTTCAGATGCAAAAGCCTCTAAGTGCCATCTGAAATTTTCTTGTAGAATGATCATTTTTATCAAGCTCGTATATTTAAGGTCAGCAATTTCACTTAAATGGCAATGAAAATTACCTATTAATTGTCATTTAAGTCAAGTTACTGAACTTTAATTTCAAAATTTCAGATGGCACTTAGAGGCTTTTGCATCTGAACTCTTCATATATATATAATGCTATACTTATTTTAAATTACACAATTTATTTAAGTGCATGACAACATATATACGTTTAAAATAGTTTTTAAAATTGAATGAATCTGCACAAGTTGTACTATTTAAATACTATAATTACATATTTACACATTATATAATACAAATAATTATACTGCCTCAACAACATACATATACATGACAAGCAAACAGGGACATCTGCAGCAAAGCATTGTGGGTAACATTGTGTTTTTCGCGGCACATCCACGCTGCGTCCGAAATCACATACTGTATAGTATTTGGTTTGAAACTTACTTCATGACCATTTAAAAACTTAAGTTCTATATAGTATGAATGTGTGTAGTATGAATGATATTTGTACGCAATACATCCACCATAGACATTGTCAATGTCATGCAACCTGTGGCATCAGTTGCAACGCTTTCACCGCCATTCACAAATCCTCTCCAGTGGCCTCATGGGATATTAAAGTGTCCATCCTATGCACACCTCAGAATCTCACCGGAAGAAGTAGGTAATCCAGGTACTTTTCGCCTACTGTTTTAATTCGGGCATACTACTTGGCTCATTTATAGTTTTTCGGTAACACTTTAAGGTGAAATAGTTACACTTTACTACATGTACTTACTATAGTAATAACGGTAAATTATGCATAATTACAAGTAACTAGCCCTAAATCAAACCCTAACCCTGACTCTACAGTAAGTACATGTAGTTAATTATTATTACTCAGTACTTATTTGAGTAAGTACAACGTAACTACGTAACCTTAAAATAAAGTTTAACCAGATTGTCACATACTTTACATGGAAGTATGCATATTCGGACGCAGCGCCAGTCAGTCTAATCAGGGGAAGAAGGACAAGTCAAAACAAAACAGGATTAAAAAAAAAAAAAAACACTAACCTTTAGTAACTTCCACATCTCTGCGGTTGCCTGCCAGGGTGGTGTAGATCTTCCTAATGAGCTCCATGTTGTTTAGCAGAGAGTTGAAGCCATTAAAGTAGGAAAAGCTGACCTGATGTGACGTACTGCCACCGGCTGCCTGCAAAATTGGCAGACGCACACACAGACATTTGCACGAAGACATCCTTTTATGAGGGACAGAGGTGATAAATAGCCGAGAATTCTACGGAGTGCCAAACATTAATCAAGCTACAGTGCGGCGACATCTTTAGCACTTCCACCCCACAGAGCGCTAAATAAATACATGTGTTTCACAGAGAGCCACACTGGCAATTTCAGAGGGATTCAAGCTTGAGGGCCATTTTTAATTAAGCAGTTTTATGAGAAGAGGGACATATAAAGTGGAAAACTAACATGAGGTAAATCTTTAAATAGCATCTGACAGAACGCTTGGTGTTAAAGCTCGGTCGGCCACTCCGATGGCATACGAAAACAGGGAGGAAATAAAGAAAACTAGGCAGTGACCAGACCAGCTAAAATATTAAGCCGTTAAACATTGAAATTCTACATTTTTCAAATGTATTTGATGACTTTAGTTTAGCGCTTGCATAGCTGTCTTCTTGAGGCCTGAGAGGGTTTCTGAAAGAAAAGCAAGAGCGGATCGTCTCTCACTAGATGGCGCTGTGTGCTTTGCAGAAATGGTGACGTCCACCTGAAGCCACAAAAATCAGATCTGCTCTGAAGTTTCCTTAACCAAGATGTCATTAGTAAAATCCCTGCATAAACCTGGCCACAAAAAAAAAAAAAAAAAGTATAAACCTTTATGTAGATGTGATCAAATGTTTATACCTCCTGTCTTGTTTTGCAAGGCCTCTAAATTAGAGGATTGAGTGTATAGACTGGGTCTGACGAGCGTATTGTCTTTAATTTATTTCTAATGGCCTTGAAATTGTGTGTTTACAAACATCTCCCAGAATCCCAAGGTTTATGAGTCACAAATCGAGGAGAAAATGACAGACTCCATGGAGTGTGTATAAAACAGACTGCTCACACACACACACACACACACACACACACCTTACAAACAAATATCTCCCGGTGGTTTATGTGAAAAAAAAAGTCTATCCCGAAGCTGTCATGCAGTACAGCCACTGGCTGAAAAAGGCTAAAGCATAATTAAAACTAAACTCACTGCAACTAAGCATTCCTCCACAAATGGTGTGAGCATGTGGGGTCTGATGGTCACCATGATGTCCCTGAAGTCCAGAGCCGTGACGGCGCCGGTCCTGACCTTGTCTCTCTGCGCAAAAGCCTGTCTGGCATGTTCAAGCTGCATCTCCTGCAACACAGTGAATGTCAATCTGTATCTGCATGCTGGTAGTTTACCGAATGCTGAATTGGAGCAATTTGTACTGCAAAAAAAAAAAAAAAAACAGACATAGATATATTACATGCATGTGATTTTATAACATAAACCAAGTGAGATGTAGCCTATGCTGTACAGCTGGCATTTATTATGTAAAAATGCAAACAAATCATTTCTTTAAAAGGTAAAATCAGCTCCAGATGATATTAACGTTAATAAATATAAAGATTAAATGAATCCTGTGCATTGATCTGAATCAAAAAAGCATCAATACGTTTAGTTTAAAATATATTATAAATATATATTAATCATAATATTATTTTTACTTCTTTTATTCACAACAAAAATTATTATCATTTTTTTAATTAATGCAAACAAATATATTTATTCAAATAAAAATGATTAAATTATTGTGCGTGATGTTTCCACAACATACATATTTTATTGCTTTGAGGCATCTGATAGAGAGGAAACTCTCATTTTGTCGATTGTGCGACTCTTCTGGAACGGTTGCGGTATCACATCAAGAGACGAGAATGACTTTCTTACACATCTCAGGCTTTTAAAGAGAGTTGTTTTTCTCTCTCCCAGCATAATTGAGCACCCGGTCCAAAATACTGGAAATATAGGTCTGCTGTGCGAATATGGACGTGTCTTCGTATAGAAGGAACGCCTGCGCAAAAAACACTATTAGAGAAAATGTCAAAGCTTTGAATGTCAGACTCCGTGCTAACCTATTTCTGATATTATAGAAATGTCACTCTCCTCATAAAAAAAAAAAAAAAAAAAAACTAAAATAACACAGTTACAGATTGTTACTGGTAATTTCTCTATCATTAACCTATTTTTCACATCAATATACTTATTTAAATATTTGCAAATCAGATGCTGGAAAAACAAAGATGATTTATTTAGGTTAAAAAAAAAAACGTCTTATAAATGCTCCTGTGCCTTTCGCAAACAATGTTTTAAACAAGGAGGAAATGCCAGTAGCACTGTAAATAAAACAAGAGCAGAGGTAGAGGTAAATAATATCTGGCTGCTGTCTCGCATTGTGCTGCTCCAGCCACAAGCATGTGGAATTGCATAATAATTGTGGCTCTGAACCTTACAGTTTACAGTTAGTCTCTTAAAACGTTAAATTACTGCAACTGTGAGTGTTTCAAAAGCATGGTTTTTATTTAGGTAGGAGAAGAACAGAACCTCCGAAAGCCAATATTGAAACCGCCATGGCATTTATTGTGCCTTTAATTGTCTTTGGATTCAAATAAAAACATTTGATGAGGCATCTCTGCTTGGGTCAATTATTTTAATTCAAGCGCTGGCATTAAAACCGCATTTAAACGGTCTTGAAGATCTCATCATCACTGTTCAGGTTAAAGAAACAGCAAGGTGTTACACCTTTGGCTAAGACTCAGTAATGCCATTTCTGACGGACATCATGACATATTTGTAGGAGGACATATTGACACAACGTCAGTGTTGGAAAGCATCCATTCATAATTTCGTGAATCTGTGGGTTTCATTGAGACGTGAAGATGCTGGTTCATTTTTTACAGTGCTGCACGATACCGGAGTGGATCGAATCTAACACCGGTTTTTAAAATCACTCCACAAGTTGCCAATTCAAAGAAAATGAAATAAATGAAACGGGAAATGTGTTTTTTCATCGTTTTCGAGTTCCAAAAACAAAATGAATCCCGTCTTGGCCACAAACACAATATCGGCGTGTTTCTCGTAGTTTCCCAAAAACCCATCTGGTCCAAGTTAAGTTTAATATAAAAAGCTCATTCAGATATAGCGAGCGTAGATGCAAACTTGGCAGAGCGACCCCCTCACACCCCCTCTGCCCGCTCTCAGGTCTAGACGCTATATTGGAAAATTTCTAGCACGCCACAAATACAAAAGGAATACTGCTATTCTTCTTGTAGGAGAAAAACATTACCTGTTTTAGGGGAATCGCTAGACTGCTCTGAGGTTACGTCAGCTAATGAGAAACAAATGCTGGTGTAGGAATATAACTCCAGTGTTTCATTAATGACTAACTAGGTCAATATGCCTCGTTGTGCTGCGGGAAACCGTGCCCAGATCTGTGTGTCAATCTAGGCGAGACCAGGCGCAAAACACACCAAACAAGACATTACATCGATCCGAGCTCTTGCGGCGGCGAAGGAAAGTGTGTGATGGGGACGGTGTGAAAGTGAGTGCGTTCGGGTGTGCGGGTGTGCGACTGTGCGTGGGGGGGAAAGGTGGGCAGAAGAAAGAGAAATTAGACAGCAGTCGTACCCACCAGCAGAAACTGAGTGAACTCCCCGTAGTTAAGGTGTTTCTTCCTCTCCGCGCCAAAGTGAAGCTGAACAAATTCTGAGTTCCAGTTAAAGGGGATGTGCTGGTGAATAGTGGTCTGACCGAAAACTTGTTTCACATCCTCTGAAATCAGAGATAAGCCTGGCATCAGAAATGTCATTGTTGAGGATCGAGTTACAAAAACGATGCATTGTCAGATTTCTATGATTGCACCGGCAAAACACACATTATTTCTTTTTCTTCCTTTTTTAAGTTAAAGCATTTAAAAAAATGTATTATATTATATAAAAGCTATTAAAAAATATTTAAAATTCTGCACTATTTGAAGTGAATACGTGACACTGTACAGAAAGTCAGATGTTCTTGCTCTTTGAATCATTTCAGATCATGCTTAAACATATGATCATCAGGTTGTGGCGTTCATTAAATCAAAAATAATAAGAAAAACACTAAGACATTGTGATATTCATGGTCATTTTTCAATTCAACCGTTCACTCATGCTAGAAATGGTGCTGTCAAATAGATTAATCGCGATTAATTGAATCGAACAAAGTTTGTAAATACATAATACATTATTATATATATACACACTCTCTCTCTCTTGCTCTCTCTCACTCACACACATATATATATATATATATATATATACACACACACACACAAACATTTATGTTAGGTGAATCAATTTGACAGTACTAGTAATGAAACATTTTTATTAAATTAGAAAAAAAATAAAAAAACAGAAGCGGCAAAATGCATCATTGAATTGAAGACCATGACAATAAAAGCGAAGAAAAATGGGGTTGAACATTTTGCCGAGAAGCATTCCTCATGAAGCGCAACAACCAGTTTTTTTTCCTATTTATGGCAAATGATAAACAGTAAGCAGTCATACAGCAGATGCTTTTTATAGTATTACAACAGAGTTCCACTGTGGAGCTACTCCAGACCTTTATTTTATCAGTGTTTATGAACCTGTCAACACTTCTCAGTCCTTCTTTAGTTATATCGCTTTGGAGTTGCATGGCAGCCTGCAAGTTTTATTACCTCTAATTCACCTAATTGAAGTTGAAGGGGAGGGGGGGAGGGGGGGAACGAAAAAAATGCTAGTCATTCATTAATTAAAACCTAAATTTTCCAAACCCTTAAAAAAAATAACCCTTCATAATATGACTTGCAATGACAGGGTTTATTAAATGGTGAAAAAAAGACTGTTTAATGTAACAGCAAGAGACCTTTAATGCTTTTAATGACATTAAGAGGGTTATAAACGGGAGGCTCCTGTTCGCTTTAACACAGAGCGGCATTTCATTTTCCGACCCTCTGTAGTGCATCACAATAAAGTGATTTTGACATGACCATAATCTTAGTCAGAAGTTATTTGCTATTTATGTTGAGGTGACTGCAGCAGTTGAAAAACAGGTGTATGAGACAAATACTGCCTTACATTCTCATTCCAGCTCAACCTGACGACATGAGCAACAAGCACCCATTGAACAGCAAATCTAAATAACTATGTCATATGTATATGAAATACGCATATATGTGCATGCATTATCTGATCTTATTCCCTATTGACTAAAACAGGTTGATGAAAGTCTCTTTCTCTCCGCCTCGGCACTTTGGGTAGTGCATTTGAAATGAGATGATCTGACAGGTCTCGCCTACAAAAGGCAAATTAGACTATTTAAGTCAATTAGGGAAATTTAACACATGAGACGAACACATGCATTTTTCTTGTGCCAAGTTCGTTTGCAACACGAATGTAACTGTAAATGCAGCATCTCATACTACTGGTGTATTAAAATCCTTTGTTCTTAATCTGAAATCAAATAAGCGCAATTAATGTACAGCGGAAGATTATACTGATCGTGTTGCGTTTGAAATCAATCTGCATTTTAAAGTGGCTGAATAAACCGGATTAAGAGTTTTACCTTAACTGATTCTAAGTGACAGGAATCTACCTAACCTAATTGATTTAGGCATTCAGCTGATCCAATTAGTGATTATTAGGCCAAAATATGGACATTCATGTGAAGGAAATTCAAATGAATTGAAATTCCTGTGATGAAACTACAATCTTAAACTAAAATATACTAAAACATCACACGCTTTTTATCATTTAAATGTGCAAAACAAAACAAAAAAAAGAGTGTTCTTACGGAAAGTGAAGTACCTAAAACCTTCAACGAAAAAAATACTAAAAACATAGGACTGTACAATGTAAAATTATCGCAATATTGCAAATGTAAATGCATATCGCAACAGCTTGTAATAACTGGGGTCATGAACAAAAGACACAAGAGAAAATCACTCAGTGCTCTTGGCTGAATAACTTTTGTAGCTTTAATAAGAATATATTTAATTCATACAGTGAAAACTAAGCAGTGTTTATTTTTACGTTTGATTATTCAGTTTCTGTTGTTTAGGATAACCTGAACCCCTAAACCCCGTGGTTTACACTGATGTTAAAATAACACTTCTTATGCCACAGTAAAACACTGATGTTCACTTGTAGAAGTTGTAGGGATGTTTTCTTGTCACAAAAAGAGGATATAAATATATCTATATAAAGAAAAACCTATAATGTAGGTTATTAAAGTTTACATATATTTTAAAGATAATTGAAGTTTATTTTACACACTTTAAGCATTATCGAATCGCATATCGCATTCAGGGCTCTACAGTGCGCCCATTTCACTCGCACATGCGAGTAAATATTTCGGCGTGCGAACGTGAAAAAATATTTGGGCGCACTCGTGCGAGTGACAGCATTTTTCAATAGAAACAGCTGCAAATACATCTTAATGAGGAGGGGCAGAGTAGGACACTATATTACCGGGAGATCAGTCATTTAGGCCTAAATCTTCAGTAGCTAGTCTGTAGCCTCATAAAAAAAAAAACTACAGTGCCCATACACGAACTATTTTAGGACCCTATAATTTCCGCAATCGCGGACGGAATCGCGGAATTGGCAAATTAACGCGGAATCTAGTGTCAACGCGGAATTTTACATATTTGGAATAAAATTCTGTTTTTGTGTGGGAGAAAAACGTATGTCTGAGGAAAATCGCATATTACTGAAAGAACGAGCATAGAGAGAGGCCCGGTCGCGCGCGCGTCTTCAAACTGCCTTGCTCTCTTTCATTCCCTCGCGTTTATTAATCTAAATCAATTGAGAATTGACACAATGGTAAAAGATCGGAAGAACGAGGTTTCACGTGGAGCATTCGGATATTTTTTTTCCTGAATTAGGCTACCGCTGTGTGTGAATTGTGAAAAAAAAAAAAAAAACTTTTTTACCTTTCCTTCTCTGAAAAGCGTTCCGCCCATTCAGCTGACATAAAAAACACTTCCAATAAACTAAACTAAACCTATCCAATGATGAAATGTTTTCTGTGTTGACAAATCTTGTGCGATGTCCTAAAACTGCCGGGATAATCACACAACGCGTACAAGTCTGCCTAATGATACGTCCGATTCGCGAACTAATGACTCCTTTGAACCGATTCACTTTAATGAATGGTTAAAACAACTGATCTGTCCAACACTGAATCGGTTCGGTGTATAACAAAATCGGTAACACTTTACAATAAGGTTCCATTTATTAAACTCTAGTTAACTAGATCAGTTAACATTAACTATTAATAAACTGCACTTCTACAGCATTTATTAATCTTTATTAATGTTAATTTCACCATTTAGTAGCCTACATTATTTAAATGAAAAGTTGTATTTGTTAACATTAGTTAGCTTAATGCACTGTGTGAAGTAACATTAAAAATACAGGGTTAGAGTTAACTAAGATTAACAAAGATGAATAAATACAGTAACAAATGTATTGCTCGTGGTTCATGTTAGTTAGCCTAATACATTCACTAATGTAAACAAACCAAACCACATTTAACATCTCTTAAAATGAGAATTTTGTTTGTTACCTCAATAAATTTAGGGTCACTCCTATTTTATTTGTGTACATTTTAATCATTAACATTAAAAACACTCTTTTTACGACTAAAATTACCAGTAAAGGGTAAAAAAAAACCTGAATTCCCAAAAATTAAAACGGAAAAAACAGAATTTGGGAAAAAATAAAACGGATTTTATAGGGCTTTACTAATTCGCACAGAGGGGCCCTCCCTGGATCCTACAAAATGTGCTGAAAATGGGCTGTCTGCTGGAAAGAGGTCAAGACAACCAGGCTACAAAGCTTGGCCAAGTGACTCAGACATGATCTTCATTTAAAATAAAAAGTGAAACATACATAGGGCCTACATACAATGATAAATGAAATCTACATGACGATAAAATAGAATTAAATGAAAATCTTTTGTTTGAAAGTTTTGGTCTGATGTTCTTAACCTTACAATGAGCATTGTAAATTTAATTGTTGAATAATTCTAATAATAAAACTATAATGATAAACTTATACAACAAAAATGACTGTGCCCCCAAATATTTGTCTGTGCTCCTAAATTTTTTTATTTAGGCGCACCAGTGCTCCTTGTTCAAAAAGTAAGTGTAGAGCCCTGATCGCATTATTGAAAGAGTTATTGCATATCGCATTTTTCTTCAATATCGTGCAGCCCTAAACATCACACACTTTTTATGGTGGCACTTTATTATTGTACTATGCACTATGCACAATAACTGGGTAATAACTAGGTACTAACCATGAACCTAAACCTAACCTTAACCCCTGTAGTTACCTTATATTACCCAGTATTTTCTTAGGTAAGTACACTGTCAGTACATGCAAGTACATGTAAAATAAAGTGCAGCCCTTTTCAGCATTTAAATATGCAAACAAAAAACAGAACAGAACCAAACCAAACCAAATGAACCCAAAAAACATTGTACAAGTACATATACTGTAATAAAGTGCAACCCTTTTATCATTTAAATGTGCAAAAAGTTGGAGTAAAACAACTTTCAAATGTGGTAAATTCGCTGATCCGCAAGGCTTTTGAATGCCTAAATAAAAGACACAAATGTTCAAAAAACATTTATATATATATACGATTCATAATTAACATATAAAACAGCTTTTCTGCCAAGTAATATAGCTAATTCTCGTAACTGTAGGCCAGCAACACAGCAGCTAGGCCCATTTTTGCAGAACGTGCGCGGACACAGGTGAACTATTATCAACATTCAAACGCAGCTCATCCAATCAGAACTCTGTTTTATAAAGAGCATTGTACACTTACCAAAAGTGGCAAAGCCATTTCCAGTTTTGTCGAAGAGCTGGAAGGCGACCATGAAGAGGGCATCCGGAGCACACAGCACCGACTCAAACGCCAGAAACTCCTGGAAGGAGATCAACCTGATGGAGACAAACAGACTTACAGCCTACATATTGTGGACACTTCACTCCACCAGCCTGGCATTACATTATTGAATGATGAGAGGGTATCACTCGCTGATTACTGCTTCTCGTCGCCAAACAAAAAAAGGTAGCACATATTTTCATTGTGAACACTTGACACTTGAGTGATTTGTTCAACTGTAATTATCAGCCTAAAATTATGATGTACAAAACATCTAAACACACAGTCCAGCTTCAATTCTAGGCCCAGAGATTAAGTGAATGACAAAACAATTTGACATAACAGGCTTTTCAATGATCCCAATCTTGATTGAAGTGCTTCCAATTTGACTGTCAAATGTCATTACCTTACTGAAAACGGGACCAGTTCATATAAGACCCCCAGAATGGTTGGGAACTCAGTAAATCATGTGATTACAAGAGAATCAATCAACCAACAAGTCATGCAGCAGTACAGTAAGGAAATGATCAGGAAGAATTACTGGGATGCATGTACACTACCAGTCAAAAGGAGACGCTTAATTTCTGAAATAAATTCATATATAAATATATGAACTAAAATATATATAGTTAAAAATATATGAACTATGTTTATTTAAATATATTTATAAAATAATGTAAAGAAATTCATACTTGAACAGATTTGCTCAAACTTTTGACTGCCAGTGCACATTTCGAGAAGCCTTCATATAATTGGCACGATTATTTCATTAGTTCCTTACATGTGTGATGATTTTACAGTAAATGGGTGCTATTGTTCGACAAATAATCAAGTAAACCAGCAGAAAGATTAAAATATGATATCAATAAAAGGGGAACGCTAACAGCACTACTTCTGCAAATGACTAAAAGTTTGAGTTATAATGGAGAGCATGACATCAGAAAACACATAAACATGCACACAAGCGCGCACACACACACGTATCTACCTCATCAAATAACCAATTTCAGCATTCGTAGGAAACCCTGGGGACCATGCAATCTAGTCTTTATTTAAGCGCAGTTCAAAGTTGCCTCAACTCCATTATGAATTTCACAAATGGATACAGCAATTACTCGAGGTCACTGCTAACGAGCAGTCCCAATGCATGCATCTCTAATTTATTTCAATTTCCAGGGAGCAATGATTACATTTTCGTGGCCACTCTAATTAATTTTGTTACTGATGAAATTCAAAGGAACTGAGAATTTGTGCGCTTCCAGCATGCCAAATCAGCCACATTGTGGAGTCAAGAGTAATTGTTTTATTAACTAAGCAGACAGTCGGAGAACAGGAGCCTGCTGTTCCAGAGTGGGTGGAGAGCTTCAAAGGCGATCCGCTGGGCCCGGGCGTCGATGATTGAAAACAAAAAGCAAGGAGAGATACAGATACGGATGCTGATGCTTTTGCAAAAAGAAAAGTCGGACAAAACTCAGCGAGTGATTATGCTGCCTTCACGAGTTATCGGAGCTTCCTAGTTAAAAATTGGACATGAACGCCATTCTCAAGGCGTATTTACCACTTGGAAGCTCTGGGATAATGCTGAAATGGGAAATTTCCTACTTCCCACTTCTGAAGTCGTGATTACGAGCTCGTTGCATTCAAGTGCTTTGTTTTGGGAAAGAACAGGAATCCTGGAGGACACCAGGTTTATTCTTGCCTATTTATTGGGAAATTCTAATTAAAGCCAAAATGTTATTTAGTGTCCCATTCATTGACAACCACATAAACATTCACTGCACTATCTAGATAGTCAAATTCAGGCTTTTTTCGCTATGTATAAAACATACAATACGCTTCAAATGACTTTTCATATATGTAGCCTAAATATGCACTACTTTAACGACAAGGCAAGACGATGTAGATGTTGTGGGAAAAAAAACTTGTTAAGAAACCGTTTATGGCTCGCTCAACTCAGAAACTTGGGTATCAGAATTATCCCGAAGCTTCCCAGTGGTAAATCTGACTTGAGAGGGTGTTCATGTCCAATTTTCATAATTCTGAGTTCCTGAGTTGAGCGGGCCATAAACTTTAAACATGGCAGAGGGGAGAACGACTGCTATTGTGACAGGTATTCTTTACTAGTTTTTTCCACAATAGCTATATCACCTTGTCTTGTCGTTAAAATAGTGCATATTTATGAAGAATATTCATCCTCCATACACAGCGAAAATAGCCTGTTTTTGTCCGAAATCCCAGCAAGCTGACTATCTAGATAGTGCGGTGAATTGTTTATATGGTTGTCAATGAATGGGACGCTAAATAGCATTTTGCCTTTAATAAGATTTTCCTAATAAATAGGCAAGAATAAACCTGGTGTCATCCATGATTCCTGTTCTTTCCGACAACAAAGCACCGAGCAACGAGCTCGTAATCCCGACTTCAGAAGCGGGAAGTAGGAGATGTCCAATAGGCAGCATTAAAACGCATCTCTGACACTGGAAACCGTTGGAAGGCAAGGAGGGACTTCTAATCACCAGATGGTATCGCTTTCATTTCAGATCAGCTTGATGGTCACTGTAATTGATTTTGGAGTGTATCTGCATTAAATGCCCTCCAATCAACATACACAAAAATGAGTTGTGCATGTAGTTTCCCCAGCGCCATGCCAGACGTGAGGCTTATGATGGTTGATTAGCAGTTCCTTGACTACTAGAGAACAATTACACTGGTACACAAACACACTAAGATGCTGTAGCCATGTAAAACAAACTAAACCGAAGCTCAAATAATAAGCCTGACAAAGAACATTTTTCAACCATCAACTAAAATGGCACAGAACCAGAAGTGTAACATGGGGAATGCAAAAAGTTTTATGTTTCTCAAATATGACACTGAAACGATTTAATAATAAGGACAATTCATGTGGAACTTTGTTTTTCTAAACAGAAAAAGTCTGGAGTCAGTAAAAAAAAAAAGTTTTTTGAAAGAAATTAATACTTTTATTTAGCATGGACACATTAAATTGACAATAGAGACATTTATAATGTTACAAAAGATTTATCGGCCTAGTTATTTTTAACTTTCTATTCATCACAGAATCTGTACAAAAATGTATTCACACAAAAATATTAAGCAGCAACTGCTTTCAACATTGATAATAACGGGAAATACTTTGAGCACCAACTCGGATCACGTGACACTGAAGACTGAAAATGCAGCTTTGCGTCATAGAAATAAATTACATTTTAAAATATATGAATACAGAAAACGGTTATTTGAAATTGTAATAATATTTCACAATATTACTGTTTTTACTGTATTTTTGTGCAGTCTTGCTGAGCATAAAAGACATATTTCAAAAATGTAGAAGAGGAACATACTGTAGAAACCAATACATTTGTTGATATTTTCGTCAAATAAAATAATTTTATGCTGCTATTCATTTTCAACGTTCGCGCTAATCAAAACAGAAATACGTTCGTACAAAGCATTTCCTTATATCTCCCAGCGGGTGCCACGCACCTTTAAATTGTGTTGTTTCTAAAACCGAGAGGTGCTGGTAAACACTGTCCTTAGCAGAAACACTATTTACAGACTTATTATTTCAGTGGTTTAGCGTTGTAGCTTTTATCCATGACAGGTGAAGAGAGAGCACCTTCAATAAGCTCCGGCCCTGTCATTGTCACTGACAAGCGTAGATGCGGAGGGACGCGGGCTGGTTTAGCTTTCCCTGAGTGCATACCTCAGACCAGCCTGAAACCACAAGGGCACGTACTGCCATTTTCTCAGCGTGCGCTCTTTACAAAGTTTTAACCCCCAAGACGCTACGGAGTTTCACACTTGAGGAGTTTTTCCATCAAAAATGGAGAGGGGAGAAAAGATAGAGGCAGAAAAGGAGAGAATGTCTGGCAGATCTTTGAATCAGCAGGGAAGTCTACATGCGTCGAATGACTGATTCAGAACCGTTGGCAGGATACCGCTCAAACAGGGCTGAGTGAATAAAGGAGAAGTGATTCAGAGCCTGATGGATGTCACCACATCAGTTGATTTATTCCAGCTCAGGAGGAGGTAGAAAATGCATCATGCTGTTTGTATCCATCTCATGAAACAGAGATAACCTGTGAATCATCTCAATCAGATGAAAACCTACCTCGGTTGTAAAACACTTGGTGTTCAGCAAAAACATCGGATTCGGCACCCACACAAACAGAGCTATTCGCTCTCGAAGCTTTATGATTTTGAATACATTTCAATATCATAGCAAGCTCCACTTGTACAAAAATATGAACTGCTGTTAGAGCCTTCTCATTGCAACTCTGGGACGAAGGCCTCAAAATGAACGTTTCTTCATTTGCAACATTCCGCAATCCTGACGGCATGAAGGTCCTGACCACAGCCGCCACTAACGACCAAACCTCAGAAATCCATATATATCCAGATCTTTCTTTAACTAGCTCAGTAACCTACATGCATTGTGTGAATAATATTTTTACAAATCCAAAGATAAACCTCTTATACTTCCATAATCTTGATTAAATCAAACAATCACCCTATTTTTTTCCTCAAAGCCCTGCAAATAAAAAAAATAAAAAAATCATGTTCTGAAAGAGAGCTCAAGCCATGATTCCCTAATAGTTATCCGTTAATAGCTGAGATGCAGCAATTTATCCATCCTCAAAGTCGCACAAAGCACGAGAGCTGAATGGCACAGGCAATTACAGTGCGTGTGTACCTCTCCCGGTCTATGGCAGCCCTAATAATGCGTGCCGTATGACCACATGCACGCGGCCCGGCCGGTTGCCATGGTAACGCACAATCTTTCTGGACTTACGCTTGCGTATCATTGGCCATCATTATGTATCATTAAAAGCATACATATTAATGCAAAAAGGGGTTGAGCCGCGCTGCCTGAAAGGAGCAGCACCTGAACAAAGTGTGGTGTGTTAAGATGTCTGACCCTTCATCCTAATGCAGGATTAAAAGCAGAAGATACCGCCGCATAATCCACATCCATTTCACAGCAGACGCTTTGTTTATGAATCAAACGAACTATGAACTGTAATTTACACAAGTCGTGAATTATTAATGAAAAACACAAATTTACACAGTGCGTTGGTCATTGTGGTTTGGTTGCGCGATTTGATTTGTTTTCAAACCTGAGGTTCAAGTGCAACTCAAACTTTTATATCAGCAGCAATAGACATGAATACTAACCCATCTTTGGTCTGGTCCAGAACACCTGCGAGTAGAACCGTGGCCTCTTTGGACAGCCTTATGTCTGTTTGTGCATGGAGGAACTTGGACACGAAGTCCTCGGGGGACATGTGGTGCTCTCCATTCTTCTCCACGCTGGCATACTGTGAAGGAAAAGAAAACTGGGCTAATATTATGTATTTAATGCTGAGGCCACTGCAGTATAGAATAGATATTGTAGATACAAATCTGATTACCATTAATTGATGCATTTCATATAATAAACCAGCAAACTCAGAGCAGTCATTGAATTAGTCACTTAATACAGCGCCTTGTACAATGTAGTAATCCATGAAATGTGGCCGACCACATCTCAGTTAAAATCACATATTGCGTTGATCAAAATAGCAATCATAAATATGTAGTATTACAAACCCGAGACAGAATAACCGAAGAACAATTATGTTCACAGTTAAGGACAACATGAACAAAAACAACATCATTTTACAATCATCCAGATGGTAAACCAGAAGAAGGCAAGAAAAAGGCTGATTATTGAAAGGAATATTAATTAAGCATATGTTAGTTTTTTTGATCATTTGCTGTTAGATTCACTACTTAAAATACGTTATTCATGCAAAGTTTTTTTTCTCGTGCTTTAAAGGAACTCTGCTTCGTATATTCATGTGAACTTACTAGGAGTTTCATACAGTGCTCGATGCATTTTTAAATTAATCCTCAGGTTTTCTTTCTGTAATGAGAAATTAATTAATTGGTTATATCAGATAGAGGTATATCTCATTGACACCAGTGCTTAGATGTTGGGCTACGTTGCCATCCCTTCATTTCCAGACTCTCAAGGGAGATACGAGGTGACATACCTTCAAGAAAATGGACTTGAGCTCTGCTGGATCAGCCCTCTTTATCATTACCTGTAGACATAAACACATTATGATCTACATATATAATGGATCATACATTATTACACCCAGTGCTGTCTATTAACATTATTTTAGGATACGTTATATATATATATACACTGGTTATGATGCTCATTGGTGTTATTATAATTATTAAAAGCATCTTATATCTAAGCAACTCAACTTCAGGGAATGTTTAGCATCCTATAAACCCCATGACACCCATTCAAACACTCCAGCAGACAGTGGACAGTCTATCTACAGGGGTTTGATGATCCTTCATCAGAGCTCACTGAAGTGCTCTTATGTCTCAATGTCATTGACAGACGCTAACATTCACCCAGGACATTAGCAGGCTAACTAGCTCTGTCACACCGGCTACTGTGTACTGAAGGTTATCACTTAATCCGCGTCTCTCCAGTGTCCTGCGATGATGTTTTCTGGACATATACGTATGCTTCACGATAAAACACTGCGCTCCCTTCGTCTGCAGAAAGCTACTATGTTTCTGTGCGAGAATAACGCTTACCTTTGCTGCCATGATCAGCTAACGCACAACTATAGCAACAGGAAGACTTCTAGAGCTTGATGACGTTTCCATGGAGATCACGTGCGGGCGCGAGCGGCTAGTGCGCGTGGAGGAAACAAAAGCGGATGAAACGCTCACGTTGGTGCAGTCGTGAATCGTTCAAATATGAATATATTGGATAAAAAATCGGTCTCACACTTTGTAAGGATATTAATCATATCAGTTTATCAAATTTTAAATCATTTCACTGCTTTGGTTTGAGCAGTTGACGTCATTTTATGGGTGATCACTACGCTAACTTTTCACAGGATTTTTTTTTTATAAATATTCTTGGTGTTTCGAATATTTCAAACAAAGCATTGGGTATCACTTCTTAGTTGTTGTTGTTTTTTTCCATGTGGCCTCAATATAAAACCTGATAGTCTTGTAATATTTAATCAAACAAAAACCCATTCTTACAAAAAGCCTAAACAAAACAAAAAAAGCCATTCATGGCAGCAGGAAGTGATATCATTTGGGTAAGAAATCAATTATTAGCAGTGGAGTTGATGAATATGTTTTGCATTCTTGTTTTGACTCACTCTAACATACAGTTACAGAAATCAGTGTGATAATTTAATTAAAATAGCATTAAAAATATCAAAGATTTACTTTCACGCTAAGTCAATGCCTCACTAAGCAATGTCTAATATTAGCTCTTTATTTTCATTATAATTTAAAGGTTTAGTGCCTGAGCTTGACCAGACCCATATGAAATGCCAGACTTTCAGAAATGGCCCATGTCGTCCTTTAT
Organism: Rutilus rutilus; assembly: GCF_951802725.1. Taxonomy (NCBI): domain Eukaryota; kingdom Metazoa; phylum Chordata; class Actinopteri; order Cypriniformes; family Leuciscidae; genus Rutilus; species Rutilus rutilus. The sequence continues at coordinate 4,611,998 of NC_140216.1, read as the reverse complement.
CTCCACAATAAAACATGATGTGCTCACACTGTCAGAAATAGGGGTACAGTAGGAGTCCATTTCTGTCCCCCAAGGTACAATCTACAATAAAAGTACCCCATAGGGCTTATTATTGGACCTCAAGGTACATATATTATGTACCTTTTTGAGGGTCAAAAAGCATTAAAAGGTACATATGTACCGTTTATTTTAAAGGTTAAAGGGATAGTTCACCCAAAAATGAAAATTCTGTCATCACTTACTCACCCTCAAGTTGTTCCAAACCTGTATGAGTTTCTTTGTTCTGCTGAACACAAAGGAAGATATTTGGAAGAATGTTTGTAATCAACAGATCTCGGTCCCCATTGACTTCCATAGTAGGAAAAAAATATACTATGGTAGTCAATGGGGACCGAGATCTGTTTGGTTACAAACGTTCTTCCAAATATCTTCCTTTGTGTTCAGCAGAACAAAGAAACTCATACAGGTTTGGAACAACTTGAGGGTGAGTAAGTGATGACAGAATTTTCATTTTTGGGTGAACTATCCCTTTAAGGTACAATATTGTACCCTTGAGGGTACAGCCCCAGTGACAAGCCATTGTACCCCTAAAGGTACAATTATGTACTTTATTTTCTGAGAGTGCATGATGACGCTGATGAAATGGAAATTGCAGCAATGGAGAATAACTGATGTCATGTCATCTAAAAGAATGATTACATCATGGTAAAATTAAATATATTAAAGATATAAAGAGTTGTAATAAGCTATAGTTATGAGCTTAAGTAAAATAAATAAATTAAGAGCAGGATGACATGCTAAAAATCTAAACAACATTAACATTTAAACAATTTTCTCTTGAAAGTCTTCCTTATTCTATAAGCTTTTTTTATTCAACCATCAACAAGAAATTTATAATTTTCCTTGGTATAAAAAAAAACATTTAAAGGAGGAAAAGGTCTCTGACGGGGGATGGTCTTCAGAAATAAAATGTGTTTTGTGCTGAAAATAATTCAAAGTGTTTTTCTGGTGGCTTCAGGGTTCTTGGAGAACCAGTAGGAACCACAGTGTTTTTCACAGCAGGCTTTCTCTGTCACTCAAATGGGCCTCACAGGGGAAATTCTCTTCCCCCAAATATCCATGGCACCTGCTCCGTTTTTATTCAGAAATATATCTCAAAAGCGAGTTTAGTGATGCACTGTGTTAACATTTCTGGTAACTTGCTTAATATATATATGATTCGTTGAATTTAATAAAAAAATGTATGGTAAGTGGTTGCACACAATTGATTTTAGCTACATTTAAACAAATGCATTAAGTTGAACTTAATCAATTTTAGTTCAACTTAATGCATTTGTTTAAATGTAGCTCATGTCTTTCCATTTGTTTGCACATTTTGAAGAATGTCAGAACCCAAACAGTTTTGGTAACCATTGACTTCCATTGTAGCCTATATGGACAAAACAAATAGTCAATTTATTTAAAAAAGTATAGCTACATGTAAATAATCCAACCTTTATTAACCACACTGATATATTCGAAATATAATAAATAGAGAATAAACCGTCTCTGTGCTTGGACTCCCCTGGTTGGATTTGTTGCTGAAGCAGAAGACCTTTGACATGTCTTGGCCGGGGTCACCGTCTGCCTCTCCTGGGACAAACACTTCTTTGAAGAAAAAGACTGCAAGGCTAGACGGACTTCTTGGGGCAAAACCCTCCTATTTTCAGTTGTCTAAACTAAGAGTTTTAAAAATAGAACTACTTATAAACAAATGATTGAACCACTTTGTCGCTCTTTACCACTGGAGTGTCTCTAATAATGGTCAGCGACTGGGGACTCCAGAGGTCTCGGAGGTTAAATACCTTCTGTTTTAAGTAACACAGGCATGGAGATGTGGTTTACAAAGTTGTGTCTATTTGAGATGTTGACAGTTTAATTATGGTCTTTCAAGCACTGATGAGGATGACTGACATGATTTAACTTCTCCTAGAGCTCGTCTGCCTCCTTTAACCTTAGACTATATATCTTTTAAACTTCTAACTTCTAAAAGTTACATTACATCATGTGTACAGGTTAGTCGGTCGATCTATCGATCTGTCTGTTGTTTGATCTATCTATCTATCTATCTATCTATCTATCTATCTATCTATCTATCTATCTATCTATCTATCTATCTATCTATCTATCTATCTATCTATCTCTATATATATATATATATATATATATACAGAATATACATCTGTCATCTATGTGTCAGTCGGTCGTTTGGTTTATCTATCTATCTATCTATCTATCTATCTATCTATCTATCTATCTATCTATATCTGTCTGTCTGTCTGTCTGTCTGTCTGTCTATTTAAATATTGCTGCCAATTTACAACAGGTCCTTTACTGCAAATTCTGGTCATTACATGCCTATAAATGTAAATAAATAAATATATTTTGAATAGTAAATTGTAGCACGTTTAATGCTAACAACCATTTCAATTGTTTGTTTTTTAACCCTGGAACTAGCTCACTAAGACATTTTAAATGTAATTTAAATTGGACGTCCAAAAGCGCAGTGCGCCATTGCTTTTTCCCTCGTTGAACGATTTGTCAGCATATGGTTACTGACTACATTCTTTTATTCTGTTTTTCAGTCTGTCTCTAATTTCTCATTCTCTGAAATGAATCAGACGGCAATCGGATGGCACATAGAATCTCACTGACAAAAGCAGAATGAGCATTATGAGCCGTGACAGACACAAAAATAAACATGTTTCAACAACATCCCACCAGCTAACTTAGTAAGTCTGGTTCAATTCAATGTGCAAAACAATAAAGAGCTCTGACAATGGACAAATGAGCACAGGCTAGATTTTTCAAACCTGACCAAGGAAAAGCCTGACTGCGCTGTTTACAAAGTCAAAGAGTAAAGCTGTTCACTGTAGATTTCATTGCCCATGCATTTACACTTGTGCACAAACATACGCTCCAGTCACCTGAACCTACCCACTCCTCATGGAGTCCGGCTCCTGAACGAATCTGTTTAACATCTTTCAGTTCAAATGAGAGACTACACTAAACATGCCTTGGGGCAAATGGGATGGGCTGAAATTGCCCCTCTGGAGGGACGGCGGATGCGCCGGGGCAGTTTGAGAAGGTCCAGGCAAGCAGGCTTTAGCCATTTCCAAAAACAAGAGCCCACACTCAGACCTGCAACCTGAGAGGACGAATAATAACCCTCCACATAAGTGAATCCAGATGCAGGCCGCAAAACACCGAGGAGCCCGGCAGAGGCTCCGGACCCTCAGATCCCTGCTCTTTCTCAGAGCTGATGATCATAGAAGCTGTTCAAACGCATTGTGGGAGGGAAATGATCAGCCTCGTTCGTCTTTGAACAAAACAAGAACACCAGAAAATCTTTAAGTCTTTTCCCTTTCCTTCTCCTGAGGACATAGCACCTGGCCACGGATCTAGATACACAGGCCCTGCCGGAAATCTGGAATCCGGAAGCGTGGTCAAAATATAGGGCACTTTTTAGATATCAATTCAGGAATGTTCTGGTCGATTAACATTGTTTTCAACATCGATAATGACAAGAAATGTTTCCAAATCAGCATATTAGAATGATTTCTGAAGGATCATGTGACACTGAAGACTGGAGTAATGATGCAGGAATAAATTACATTTTAAAATAGAAAGTTGTTTAAATTTGAATAATATTTCACAATGTTACTGTGTGTTTTTACTGTATTTTTTGATCAAATAAATGCAGGCTTGGTGATGCAGTGAATTTAAGCATCATAATACTGTAGGCAACATTATTGAGATTTGCTAAAGAATACACTTAATAGGTGTTTTTAAAGATTAACTTTCAGTTAGTGTTAGATGACAGCAAAATATGGCAATTGAGTATGCACCATTACGTATTAACGAAAATGCTGGGTTGTTTTAACCCAATGTTGGGTCAAATATGGACTAACCCAACGTTGGGTTAAAAAATGCAGTTTAAAAATGGACAAATTGCATTTTGGACAAAATCAAAAATGGACAAAAATGCAATTAAAAAATGGACAAATTGCATTGGTTACATTAAAAATGTAACCCAACGGCAGGGTTTGTCCATTTTTAAATTGCATTTTTAACCCAACGTTGGGTTAGTCCATATTTGACCCAACATTGGGTTAAAACAACCCAGCATTTTTTAGAGTGATACTGGCCAATGTATATATCCAATATTAAATGTTAACGATAAATTCACAAATATATATATATATTTACTTCTATTACCGATATGGTAGCCGATGATGCACGCTTCCCTATAGTCAAAACATTTGATATGATGTTTTAGAGATTTTGACAAAATAAAATGCACATCTCAGGGACGAATCCATGTGCATCAACGGACTGTTATTTTCTTTTTATTGTGACATCTGCATTTTGGATGAGGAACAGAGACACTGCACACTGCGGTTCTCATGGCTACAGAGTGGCCCGTGCAAAATACAAAACACAAATCACCAAGGATGCATCATGTTACATGTCACTCAATCCATTTCAAGCAAAAAACGAACAATCCTGTTCACTGTTCTGTCAGAACTGACGGGAGCCTGTAAGATGAGAGGACAAAAAGTGTTCTCATACATGGACTGAAGAGATGAGCCCATCCAAAATAAAAGAGAAGTGCTATTATTTTCTTTATCTGATGTCAAATAAAAACCATTGGAGATCAAAATGGAAATGTTGTCTGATATAATATCATTAGCATCTCCCAGGAAAATCTGTGATTCTTCTACTAAGGTTTTAATGACGCACTGCAGTGTGTGGACTCTTCACGGTTGTGTATTCTGAGAAGAATGAGTGCGACTCCACACACTCTGCTTCCCTTAATCAGCGGATATGTAAGCCAGCACAATGAGCAGTGATTCAAAGCTCATGACAGAACAGCGTTCCTTAGCAGGGAGCCCTTCAGTAACACGTGTCACTTCTAATTTCGACGAGCTGCGTGATGGCCAGCAGACACTCCATCATGAAACACACACCAGTTCTTTGTTTGCTTATGTGTTTCTTTCATTTCCCAATCCCAAACACGGCGGCATGAAACAAACTGCACATTTTCCATTCCATTTCAGTAGGCGTTGCCTGCTTTGGCTCATTTTAAGGAAGTTTGCCACTCAGAGGACAAACGGTTAAATTAAAGATGACTGAATGATGACTGCATTTCCCAACATTGAATAAAAAAAAAATAGCTTGAGTTTGCTCTTTGAAACGAGGTTGACAAATGTGAGATTTTGGTTTTCCCGTTCCTGCATTTAGAAGGAGAAAAAGCAATGTGAATGGGTCATTAATTTGCCATGTTAGGAAAATTACCAGTGAAAGGATTGAATTATTGAATCCTGAAAAAGAAGGCGGTGTTTTCGGTGCATATTCCCATTAGGATGTATAGTAAGGAATCAGGGGTGCTTGATAGCACGTTAACCACCTGTGTGTGTGTGTGTGTGTGTGTGTGTGTGTGTTAGAGAGAGATAGAAATGGTCCACATGCCTCCATTTGCTGGATTTGTGTCCTGCCCGAGGCTGAGATTTGGAACATTGTTGTTGTCTCGTGAGCAGACAGCCGCTCACACATGATAAATTGTTTCCGTGTTGAGCTCGTACTATAAGCCTGCGCCTCCGCCAGGCCTCCCAGACTCTCAAACCCCCGAAGCTGCATTTTTCCAGATTTTACAGTTGCACTCCGCATTTGTTCATGAGTCTATTAGGCCTCCGCACACTTTATCCTTATTTATTTGTCAATCTCAGCTATGAAAGCAATTCAAAGTTGGAAAAAAGATCAAAACACATCATTACCATTTTAGTGGAGATCAACCAGTAGCCTATATCTGCATAATTTCAGCTTTAATGAAAATTATGTGTACATATACACACATATATACACACAGAGACACAGACATATATACAATGTGTCTGTAAATTTAATTATATATATATACACACACATATATTATGTAAACACAAACTTTTATGTTAGATGCGATTAATCGTGATTAATCGATTTGACAGCAGTCACTCTATATGTATGTATGTATATTTTAAACTCAAACTCACCTTAAAAACCTTCTAAAAGTCATAATCTTAATTTATTTGCAAAAAAAATTTGTTTTATATATATCGTTCCAAAAATAATAAATGTAATATTAAAAATATAAATGTACCTACATTATTTAAATCTATAAACTGCAAAACATTATATACACTAACGTTCAAAAGTAAAAATGTATACTTTTAAGATTTTTTTTCTAAGACTGTGTGTGTGTGTGTGTGTGTGTGTGTGTGTGTGTGTGTATAGAGAGAGAGAGAAAGAGAGAGAGAGAGAGAGATTTACAGTGCTGTCAAATCAATTAATCATGATTAATCACATCTAACAAAAGTTTGTTTACATAATATGTGTATATATATTATTACATTTTTAAATATGTGTGTCTGTATATACTATATGTGTTCATATGTGCATACAGACACGCACATGCACACAGACATATATGATATATATACATTTTATAATATATGCACACACACATGTTTTATGTAAACACAAACTTTTATGTTAGATGCAATTAATCACGATTAATCGATATTTGTGTGTGTGTGTGTGTGTGTGTGTAATGTCATAAACAAATAAATCTTTATATCGCACATAAAAACTTTTTTTTTGGTGACTACATAATTCCTATACTTCAATGCATGTTGTTTTTTGATACTTAGATTTGATTTATAACTTCACAATTATTCTAAAATGTGATCAATATTATTAATTAACAATGAGTAGGAGTGTCTAAACTATTCACTGGTAGTGTATGTTAAGATTTTGTGTACATATTCTCATAAACATCAGCCATCGGGGGACATTATTATTCCCCATTATAATATTTACGCTTTAAAAGCTGTTCGACAAACATTAATGGTTTGAGTGAAACCTCAGGTGTACCACACATCTAAAAGGTCATTTGGAGTCCCTTACAGTTATTGTGGAAATGAGAGACATTGAGTGAATGAGATGATTAATTAATAACAATTATCAGAGGTCTGATAATTCACTAGTGAAGATAACATCAAGAGTGCTTAATTGCCCTGGCGAGTCTTGATGTGCTTTTCCTCCAAGACTGTCCAGGGTTATTAAGTGCGGTGAGTTGCCTTGATATGTTGGGCATGCTTAAAATATGATTGCAGGACTGATGGAATAAAAACAACCTGTAATTGCTGGGTATCGCTGAGCTTGAAGATGATTTAGGAGCCCAGTGGGGAACTACATAAATAAACAAATAAATAAAACCTTTTTCCATTTTAAACAAACCACTAAGACCACCAAGACTAGCAAATATGACAGTAGGATTATTTAACCATTATTAAAGCTCTTTATTTTAGATTTGGTCCTTTTTTTTTATCAATTAGCCTAAACAATAACATATAAAACAAAAGACTTTTCAATGTTCGCATAGTTGAGCTGATAAAAACCTGCTGTTATGACGTTTTACTCAATAATTTCTCCTAATTTTTACATTAATTTCATTTAGAAATCAAATTGGTTTGATGATAGTAATGTAAATTAGCAGACATTTATATATATAAATGTATAAATACATTTTAATGATGTACATATAATATTATGCATTTATTTATATATGTATAAAAATATATATAAATTATATTTTATATATTTAATGCAAATATTTATATATATACACACACACAGGTATACATTTTAATGATGTAAACATATAATTTTTTATTTAAATATACTGTATAATGTATAAATACATATATAATTATATATTTAATGAATAAAATAATAATATACATATATAGGGTTAGGGTTTATATATTTATATATTATAATATCAGTGACTTTAAAACTTTTTCCAACATCAATGGAAATAATTTCCAATGTAGAAGTCATCAAAATGTCTCTATAGCGCAAAATGACGTCCAAAACAAGGCTTTGTTTTTGTATGACACAGCAAAACACTGTAATATTTCCAAATGCCCTGTATAGGCTCTACGGGCAAATGAACAGCAGAGAAAATAAAGAGTAACAACAGCCAATACCACCATAAGTGACTTCTGTTTTTCAGTGCCACGGTCCATACATTGGAAAAAGAAAGACGGACAAAGAAATGCATATAGAGAGAAAAGGGGCCTGAAACGAGGTTAACACACTCACTTACACTGATACACATGTCCTTTTAAGGTCCCTCAATGGGGGAACCCTCATCTGTGTCTTCAGAAGTTTTTTTTTCCACCCTCAATAAACAGGCCAACCATTGTCACATGGAGGGCTCTCGTTATTATTTTTTGAAGTAATTACACCTTATTATCTGTGTTTACTTTAGCGAGGGCGAGTGCAGGTGTGGGACAGGGAGTTGTGGGTGGTGGTGATGGGCCGCACTGCTGAACAGTTGCCCCTGTGACTCAGTTTTTTTTTACTCAAGGTTTGGGCATTGTAGCTGTGCTCTGCCACTAATTTCAGACCCACAAAAGAAACGTGCAATTAGGCCTATTATTGCAGCAGCTGCGCTCCCTGCACGACGGCCCCCTGTCTTCATGCTGGAGATGCTTGCTGTGGTCGCAAACACCCCAGTGCGACCGCAACACCCATCCTATGTGTGACAGAAACACCACAGAATGAGCAAATAATAAACTTTAGTATATCTCGATATAGTGCATCAAATTATAACAGTATATAAAACTACTACAGTGAGGGTGTGAAGTCATTTTTCATTATAAAAAAAATCACATTTAATTCTATTTTCAGATATACCGGTATTGATATTTATTGAATGAACACATATACTATGTTGTAATTGATCAAAAGTGATGGTAAAGAAAGAAGTATAATGTTACAAAAATAAATGCTGTTAATTCCATTTGTCAAATAATTCTGAAAAAAATGGTATCAGTTTTCACAAAAATATGAAGTAGCACAACTGTTTTCAACATTGATAATAATTAGACATGTTTCTTAAGCAGCAAATCATCATATTAGAATGATTTCTGAAGGATCATGTGACACTGAAATTCAGCTTTGACATCACAGGATTAAATTACATTTTTAAATATATTAAAAACAGAAAACAGCTATATTTTGCATTGTAATAATTTTTCAATGCAAAACATTATAACAGTAATAATTAATAATTATTGTTTAAATGCACTAACATTTTCAACAAAAAAAAAAACAAGTTCAGTTGCTGCCAACCAATCAAATTGGTTGATTAGTCATTTCAACTTAAATTATATTACACTGACTTAAAAAAATTGAGTTGAGTCTTGGATAACGCATTTAAAAAAGTTGAAATTGCTTATTTTGATGAGTTAAAGTAACGTAAAAACAAGTTGCTATGACTTACTTATAGCTGCATTTTTTACATTGCGTTTAATGTTTACATATATTAAAAAATATCGTACATTTTAAAGCATTGCACCTGACTGATTCATACATTTAAAAAAAAAAAAAGTTTTAGATTTGTCGCCATTGATTTCAGGTCAGGACGAGTGACCTGTTGACAGAATTTAAAAGAACCCAAATTCACTATCAATTGCTAACAGGACAAAAGAAATAATATAGTGGAAAATACTATATGCGTTCTTAATCATTCTCTTGAACTGTGAAACTGAATTTTTGGGGAAGCCACAAAGACCCACCTTGCTCAAACACAAGAGGCCAATCTTCCGCCTTCAGGCACAAACAAAATGGCCCTGGAATCTCCAATGTTGCTCTCACTTAGTGATTTTCACACCTCGATGGCTCTCCAACAATTAAAATAATGATCCAGCGCAGAGCACTTATTTTGAAGGGCATGGGTGGATTTACATGTTATGATTGTGTGCGCCTGCAAGATGTGGGTGTCCCTGATGTCAAAAAAAAGAGGATGTAATCATAAATTTGACATCAAGTCATTAAAGTCAGAACCAACAACTCAAAATCTATTAAAAAACACATAGTTCAGCAAGTAGATGCAGCCTCATACACATGTACTCTTAAGGGCGTTTTACACTTGAATTAGTTAACCCTGGGTCATTCTAAACCCTGGGTGAACGGAATCCCGGGTTAACTTTATTCACGTTTCATTCTGCTTCTACTAGACCCGGGGGTTAACGATTAATTCAATGAATATTTACATAAAGGCTCTAGCATTGCACATCCTCATACTGCCAAATATCAAGTTTATCCTTATCGGACTATAAAGGTAAGAATGAAATTGATGCATTTTCTGTAACCATCTCACATTTTTCACCTAAGATGCTGAAACTGCTGTTTATACAATGAGGTGAGTTTCCATGACTGCAAAAAGCACATGAATATGAGGCATGCGATTGGCTGTCGGTTGCTAAGCATGTAGCCTAAACGTTCTAACGCCGCATCGTTTCACACTGTACAAGTTTAGCACAGATCAGTGGTTAATGCGGGGTTAACGGCGCAAAAAGCGGTACTAACTCTGCTCCGGAGCTAGGCTTCATAACCCCGGGTAAAAAAGCGGTGCTAACCCCGCTTTTTAATTACAAGTGTGAAACGTTCTTGTACCCGGGGGTTAAAAGCGGGGTTTAGAATGACGTCGATAACCCGGGGTTAAGCGCAGTGTGAAAAGCCCATAGCTATAACTAACCAATTTGATGTATGTCAGAGCCAAACATGCATCAAACAAATAATTTCATTCATTTACAAATTATATTTCGAATTTTGGGGAGAGAAAATGCGCAATTCAAGGCTTTAAAATGTGAGCGAAATGATGGTAGACTCCTCTGGGGTAGGAGATGCCTTATTGGCATTGATTTCAGCTCATTATGTCCTTGGGACGCACAGCCACAAATCCAGAGAAATCATTTTGCTAGGGGGGGAGTGCGGCTGGGCAAATTGGCTTCTGGTTCCGTGTGGGAGCCCTCGCTGTGAAGAGCAAAAGAGCAGGGCCCGGTCGGGAGTGGGCAGGCCCAGGCAGGACCGGCTGGGGGCTCACGCTGTGACCACCTCCGTGCCACAGAGACAAACACTTCACTGGATAATCTCCACACCAGAGACTCTGCAAAGCCCCATGGATGCAGGGGAAGAGTCAGGGCACAGGGGAGCAGTTTCAGATCAGGGGCCTGGATGTGTGCAGCTGCATCACTGAATGGTACACGAAAGTCTGCTCACTGCCTAACAATATGAACCAGACTTTCCTGAGCCGTTTAGAAAAAAAGAAGATTCATGCAAAACAATGAAATAGAAATAGAAGAAAACTGAAACAGAATAGGGAAAACATTTTTTTATTATCACACTTATTAACACAAGTTGTATATAAGAGGGGAAAAAAAACATTGATATCAGTTTCAACTGACCCGTTTTACAACGATGGGCTTCTTACAGAAGTAATAAGAGAAATCACATTTTTTATTGACAGAACAAGCTGACAATATGCAAATGTGGAAAAATCCATTTTCAGCTCAAGTAATCCACCATTAAGAGGTTTCCATCTTGTATCCGTGTTTTTCAAGCTCCGCTCTTAAAAGAATGGAAAAAAGTGGGGGAAACGTTAAAAAGTGCAATAACTCACAAAAACAAACACAGAAAGAATTAAATTGGTAAAATTGGTCAATTTTCACATTAAAAACAGCTGT
>NC_140216.1:3867880-3882880 GCF_951802725.1 Rutilus rutilus | reverse complement strand
CCGTAGTGATACCCGGATGCTCCTTCTCTTCCTGGAAGGCCTCTGAAGGAAACCAGAACATGTGTTTCTGACTGAGCTGAGACACTGGAGGTTCAGTGACTGATACTGTTGAATCTTCATCATTCTCCTCCTCCTCTGACACAACCGTCCGTTCATGCTCAGGTTCAGGAGGGGATTCTTCTACTTCTACTTCACGATCAGTTGACTGCGTTCCTCCTGGAATCAAGGAAATATGATGCTCCTCCCCGGGATTCTCCAAGAGATGGCCATCTGTGAACTTATCCTCATAGTCGATGTGGCCTTCAGGATCATCTGCAACAAATAAAACATACTGAAGTCTACGCAGCTACACCCGAAAGCCAAATAAACCCTTTGAACCTCTAGAATTGAGCATCTCGGAGTCTCTTTCTCACGTTCGGCTCACCGATGAGTTTGCAGCTCACCTTTGACGCAGTTCTGCACCAGACCGTACCATTCTCCACAGCTGTCACAAAGCAGACTGAAGGCTGTTTCTCCATCGGGCAGTGTGTGTCCTGGCTCACAGGTGTACAGGACTTCATCGCCCAGATCCAGCCCAGTTTTCCCCTGCAGATGTGAGTGCGGGAATGAAGGCGGCTGCCCACATGGAGCATCTGATGGAAGAAGGGGAAGTGGAACAGGGTCAGACATAAAGGAGAAGAGTTAATAAAGTGAAAAGGATGAATTACATATAAGGTGCTTTCACATTGTGCTTTTACACACACAGCATTTCTGCAACAGATACAGAAAATAGCGCATTCAGAAAGAGTAGATAGAGAAAAAGTCATTTCAGGGTCACCATATTGAAAAATCCCTCTAATAACAGTCATAAATTATAAAACAGTTACTGGAGTTTGTCTGTAAACTAACTACCAACTAAGTGCTAAAATGATCTGGATTAAGTCAGATTTAGTTTCTTACCTTTATTTATTTAGTTTTTTCAAACATAGGCAAGAATTTATGCTAAAAAAAAAAAAAAAATAGAAAGCTTTTGTAACATTATAAATGTCTTTACTCTCACTTTTGATCAATTTAATGCATCCTTGCTGAATAAAAGTATCAAAAAAACTCTTACTGACTCCAAACCTTTGAATGGTAGTGTATAATGTATCAAAAGCTTTCTATTTCAGAGAAATGCTGCTCTTTTGAACTTTCTATTAATCAAAGAATCCTGTAAAAAAATTGTACACAACATTAATAATAATCAGAAATGTTTCTTGAGCAGCAAATCAGCATATTAGAATGATTTCTGAAGCATCATGTGACACTGAGGACTGAAGTAATGACGCTGAAAATTCAGCATTGCCATCAAATAAATAAATTTCATTAAAAAAAAAAATTTGAATTGTAAAAATATTCCATAATATTACTGTTTTTACTCTATTTTTGATCAAATAAATGCAGCCTTGGTGAGCAGAAGAGACTTCTTTTAAAAACATTAAAAAGCTTTTTACCAGTGTAAAATGTATGACATTTTTTTTAGGAAAGAAGTCTCTCTCAAGAGGATCATCACATTTGGGCTCCTTGTCATAAAAAGTTTGAAAACTCCTCTACTCACATGCTATTGTTCTGGTTCTTTCACATGCAGTATATGAAACAGGCCAAAGTAATTAGGTATGTGCTACATGAAATATTCCCTCGTGATCCCTCATAAGTGAAAAAAAAACACATCCCCCTTCTCCAGTTTCTTAGTTTCAGTGATTTAAAACTGACCGCTATCTTTCACACAGAACACGCCCAGTCTCTCAGTGTCGGCGGTCAAGTTCTCCAGCTGAACGTCGACTGGCCTCAAAGTCCCCGGGACGCCGCTGCACACTGTGCTCCTGAAATCACAATCACAGTTGGAAGTGAATTAGAAGAATTTTTTCTTTCATTTTTTTGTCCTCTCCCTTATAAAGGCAACAGACATGATGTCGCTGTTAAATTCTGCTTACATATGCAGCTCATGCACATTTCAACTTGCATACACAAACACACACACACACACCTTATGCGGTACATCCCCGTCACATTGCTAATGTCTCCAGTGTTTGTATAAATTCACATCACAGGTCTGTTTTCTATCATGTGTGCATGTTTTCAAAGTTTGTGTCTCCCACCATTTTCTGAGTGTGTCTGTCAAAAAAGTGATTAAAAAGGCAATAAGCCACGAGGGACTCATAATATTTGGAGGTCCTTGGCATTAAAAAGTTGGAAAATCCCTTCATTACATGCACTGAAAAAACAACAAAAAACGGAGTAGGATTAACTTTGAAACAATTTTCACCCATAAACTGCTTATAAAATTCACAAATAATTACAAAGAAACGGCAAGTAACACATTGAATTAAACATGAAAATTTGAAGCAGAAAGACTGAAATATTAGTGATCTGTCACGTCAGTATAGAATGTGGCATTTGCATTTATGCTCATTTTACAATAGGTCACATCCATTTTATAAAACTTGACTTCAAGATGTCACTCTTAGAAAGAAAGGTTCTATATAGAACCTTAAAGGGATAGTTCGGCCAAAAATGATATTTAACCCATGATTTACTCACCCTCAAGCCGTTCGAGATGTATATGTCAATTCTTTTTTCAGTTATTTTAGAAAATGTCTTAGATCTTTCAGTGGTTATAATGTGAAGCAATGGGGTCCACCTCCTTCAAGTCCCAAAATGTGCATGCATCCTTCACAAAAGTAATCCATCCGGCTCCAGGGGGATAAACGAAGGCCTTCTGAGGGTAACCCGTGCGGTTTTGTCGTAAAAATATACATATTTAAAACTTTATAAACGAAAATAACTTCGTTCTACGTCACGACGCTTCCTACGCTACGTCCTACGTCATACGCCAGCATCCATCTCCGTGAACGCGCGTCAACCGCTACCGGAAGCCAGTTATTTTCGTTTATAAAGTTTTAAATATGTATATTTTTACGACAAAACCGCACGGATTATCCCGTCATGGGATCATTTTGTTGATTTAAAGTGCTCCTATTATGTGTTCTTTCTTTTTTCCCTGGGATATTACCTTTCGTGCAGTGTGTTATATAGTTGTTTGTGAATGTAAAAGGTCTCCAGAGTTTTGCATGACAATTAAAGTTATTTTCTCCAAAAAGAAACGATCGATTCTGAACGGCCTGAAACGAGTCCCACTTCCTGCACAAACCTACGCAACAATGTAACAAATTTGCATAATGCCAGTGTTAATTGGCTGCCCGTAACGTCTACTTTGCCCCGCCCTCAAACACTGTAGTTGTAGCCGAGACTGGAAGAGTTTGGTTCGTGTTGTCGACGTGTCGAGAAGATGCTATTTTCTGCTCATTCGTAGCCATCATTCGTATCACTGTGTGTGTCAAGCCCTGAGGAAGCTTCTGGAGCTGAAGTTCAGATGTAGTAATAGGCGTTTCGTTTCCGACACACGCTGTAAGCGCTCGACCAATCACAACAGACTGGGCCGTCTAACCAATCAGAGCAGAGCAGGCTCTCAGAAAGGCGGGGTTTAGAGAGACTGAATCTTCGAACTAACTGTTTTCAGACTATTTGAGAAATGAGGTGAAGTGCAATGTATATTATGAGAAAATGTGTGTGTTCTTTCAGAAGTGTTTTTGACCTTGGATGCATGTGAACCTATTGTAGGAGACTTTAAAACAAAATGAGGAACCTTTAAAATAGCATATAGGGTCAATTTAATAGATTCATTTTGTTTTAATACATTTTTTATTTAAATTAATATTTTATGAGTTAAACAGCAAAAAAAAAAAAAAAAAAAAACCTCTTAAACATGAAGGTATTATGCAATAATTTAAGACATTTCTCTTGGCATGAAGGGCTCTTTAAAATTGAGTCAAGAACCTTAAATAGAACCTTATTTCTAAGAGTTCAGTCGAGGTTTCTGAATATACTGGGCATATTACACAGCCAAGAATGTCTGTCTGTTTTGTCCCAATTCTTTTAGAGGCATTCCTCCAAATGTTTGTGAGGGAAGTAAGTTGCTTACCTCACCTTTTAACACTCAGCTGTGAAGTCTTAATCAGAATTATGAGCATGTGGGTATGTCTGAGCGAGTGCCGAGGGAGGCTCAAACCACAACCAGACTGCATGAGTCCTTATGAGACTCTCTTGGGACAGTGTTAAGTTACTAGGAAACACCCTGTGCCAAAGTTTAGTGATGAAGACTCAGCTGAACCGAGGTAGATTGTCTTGAGGTTAGATTGCAAGGAGATATCCATGTGTGTGTCATTAACGTGAAATGTATGCGTCACATCCCAAAAATCCTTGTGTAATCTATAGGTTGTTCTGAAGGGAAGGCCACTCCTTTTGCCGAAACTCACAGATGCAAGTGATATTCAACAAAGGCCTCAAACATGCATAAATTCATACTTGATAACAACAGAATGCACTGAATTTTGTAGTCCGGACCTATTAGAAAGTCGTGTAAAGCTTAGAACAAACAATATGTCTTGAAATAGGCTTGTTTTTCTTAAGCCTAAGCCATTGTTTTCTTGTAAGCAAAAATTAAACTTAATATAGTTAGATTTATACACACACACTTTGCCAGTAGTTCAAAGGTTGCTATCGTCCTCCATCAGCTCCCTCATGTGTTTTAACACTCTTGGATCAATTCTTATAAATGTATAAAGCTTTTGATACAGTTGATCACTCTATTCTGTTATCCAGATTTCGTAGTATTGGCGCATCTAGTTTACCTTTATCTTGGTTCTCTAATTATCTATTTAGTAGATCCCAACATGTAAAGATTAAACAACAACTATCTGAGCCTCTTCACAGAGGGGTTCCTCAAGGCTCTGTGTTGGCTTCAACCCTGTTTTAAGTTTACATTAATAGTGTTTCCAAGGCTATCTGTACAGTGAGAAAACCTATATTCACCTATACGCGGATGATACCATTATTTACTCTATAGGATCATCATATGATGAAGTTAGGATTAGGGTAGGATAGTTTTAATAGTATTCAAGAAGCTTTTAATGATTGAAATGTAGTCTTGAATAGCACAAAAATTAAGATAATGTGGTTCAGAGAGAAGAAACCAACCGTGTAATAAAGATAATACATCCCTAAATGGGGCAAAACTTGAAGTGGTATCTTCATATATATAGCTCTTTAACTTTCACTCTTCAGAAGAAAGTTAAATCTAGACTTGGTTTCTTATATCAATATAAATCTACGTTCACTATGTCAGCCAAGAAATATCTACTACCACTATTTTACCGTTATTTGACTATGGTGATGTGTATAATTATATCATGCAGCTATTAGACTGATTATTAATGAACCTTACCGAACGCATCACTGTCAACCGTATTCCCTTTTAAATTGGACGTCATTACATATTAGACGGGAAACACACGTATTTTTATTTATGAAGTCCTATTATTTGTTACCCAAATATCTTCAAGAGTTGCTGCCACCTCATGTTAGTATGTATTCAGCCAGATCATCTAATCATAATCCTTTTAATTATCCCTAGGAAGAAAACTGTTTATGGTCGTTCTGCGTTTGGCTTTACTGCTCCAAATGATTCACTGTAAACAATTATTGTTGGCTTAACTTAAAAAAGTAAGTTACCTGGTTGCCTTAAAATTTTGAGTTCATTGAAATAAAATTAAAAATGTGTTAATACAATAAAGGAGATTAGTTTAATAAATATAAACTCAAAATATTATGTTATCTGAGCCACATTCTAAGTTGATTTGACAAAAGATTAAAAGTTGTGATAACAAATCATGAAAATATTTGGAATGTGACCCCAAGACCATATTTAAGGATAAAGAATAAATAAAATGTAACATTATGAAAATATAACATCAAACCAAATTGCCAGATTATAATCTATTTTAACAATATATAATGTAATATATAAAAATACTTGGCAGATGCCAATCTGTTTGATATGTTTTGCTTAGGTGATGTACTTTTTGGGACAACAGTATATGTTTCAGTCGTTTTGGACCACATTTTCAATGTGATAATTATTTTGGGATTTGTGCTCAGTGGTAAAGTAATACAGCTCAGCAATAGAGCAGCAGAGAAAATGAACACATGGAAGGTGCTGATATGTTCCCTCACAGCAGCTCAGGTCCATTTCTCTCAGGCCCTGAGGTGTAAATGGGAATGTTCTGGCTGAATTCACAGGTAGGACTCTCTCCGTCTTGCAATCACACACAAAAACACATATATATACGCAAGCAACGTATCTCATTATCATGCCTAAAAAAAGCACAATGTCCGTTCACAGTTTGTGAAAGTTCCTTTTAAAAAATAATGATTACAATATTGCATTACGTTACTTTTTCTCACCTGGGCTTGGCTTGCTTGCTTGCTTTGTTTTTAATAACAAAAATGAAAGGCCCTTTCACACCAAAAGTGAAATGAATAAGCCTCAAGCTGAAGGAAAAGCAGATGTATGCCTCTACAGTAGATGGCACATCTCAAAATAAACCTTTCAGCTGTGCTGCCATTCTGGATCGCAGAAGAATAGGACGAATGAGAAGAAAGTTACAGGCTGCATACTTCCCTACTATATAGTAGGCGAAAAACAGTATGTCACAAAAGATGTCTGAATTCACAGTACTCATAAAAGAGTCTGCAAAAAGTACCCGGATGACCTACTACTTCCGGTGAGATTCTGAAGTGTGCATATGACGGGCACTTTACTATCCCATGAGGCCACGGGAGAGGATTTGTGAATGACAGTGAAGTGACGCAACTGATGCTAGTAGGTCACATGACAGTGACAACATGGTGAATGTAGTACGTCCACCCACACACTCATACGGTATAGCACATACTGTTTTAGCGTGAAATAATTACTTATTCAAAGAGAGAATGCGATTTCAGACGCAGCCCAACACTTTTACTTAAGCAATAAAAACCAAAAATTAAACACAAATGTGATACTTAGTCATTTTTGCTTAGTGCGTTTGAATTGGATCACTTAACTGTCACCGTCCCACAGGTGGGACGTTTGCCCATATATTTTTAGAACAATAATATCTTAGTAAAAACCTAAAGTAATATCGACAGACTATATATCATTTGAAAGCTTACAATCTCTAGTTTTCATATTTGGTGGCTGTTTTTTTAAATAAATTACAGAGGAGCAGTAATTTATCAATTTGCAACAAGAATATTTCATATTCAGTGTGTTTAGGCCTTTATTTTGAAATAGAAATAAACATGAAAAATCATGAAAGATTGGTAGAAACCTCAGTTTGTTTTCATGCCAGGAGTTCAAAAGATAACACCAATTCAATTTTATGAGAAAAAAAGGTCTGAAAATGTTTTGAATATAAAGAAAAATATTATGGATTCTCGATTTGTGATGCGGCAGCGAGCTATAACGCGCATATGTGCTCTTTTTATGTTTATTAGAGGTTGAAATCAAATCAAATACTGCCAAAACACCCATACTATTTCTAAATAGGATGTATACTTCATAAATTGTATGAAATTATGGAAATACATGGATCAGATCACTCAAAACGTATATGAAAATGGAGGCGCCCTTATATGGTCAGTAAGGAAGCTGGCTGTCCATCTAGTGAAAGAGTTTGGTACTGCGCCCAAATAAAATCTTACTGAAAGCTCATTTTTTGAGATATTAACCTAAAATTTGGAACACAACTTGTTTAGATTTTTGGCTTTAATTTTCTAGCAGTTTTAGAGTAAAATATATTTTGTAATATATATATTTTATATAAAATATAAATAATTATATTTTTACATTGTACATTTTCATAAACTCAAACTTACATAACTTTTTTTCTGTTTCACTTTCATAATTTATTTCACTTCTACAATAATCTGGCAAATGTCTTCTTAAAAACAAGACCGACCATATGTCTATATTCCAAAGCATTCTTGAATTACAACCATTTATGTTTGTAAAGTGATTTTTTTTGTCTATGCGAAAAAAAGGGGGACAGTTAAAGGGTTAAAAGGTCAGCAGCAAAGACATTGGCTAATAAAGTGAGATTAAGTGCATAAAGTATATTTGTATTATTTAACACATTTAATTCTTCGTGTAATATTCAGTGTTTGCATTTCACAGTTTTTATTAATTTTTAGGAAGACTGAATGTGTCTTTGTCTATATAGGCTAGAACTACAATAACCATCATGTTCACACATGCACACAGATTCCTCTCAACATGGGGACAGGAGAGCTGTCAGTCAAGTATCTTGTGTTACTTATTTGAAAAAGTCAGATATTTAGTTCAAAAAGAGTGTTACTTTACTAGTTACTTGTAAAAAGTAATCTGATTACATAACTGACGTTATAATGCATTACCCCCAACAATGCAGCACTCTGACCTATACAGCATAAGCCCTGTTCTTCAGGTAATTAATGTTCTTACCCCACGCTCGGTCCGGAGAGCCAACCACGCGAGCAGGCTGAGAAAGCACATTCCAACACAGCGTGCTGCAGGTCGGCCCCAGACGCCACCCGGGCCCCGTGAGCGATGCAGGCGTGCGTCGCCGCCTCGAACCCTTCCTCCTGTCCAGCTTTGGGAAAACTCTCCAACTCCAGCAAGAATACACGTCCTAGCGGAGAGACTGGTACAAACAAACCAGTTTAAATAGAGTGTTACTCCTAAGAATGCACATTTGAGGATACATTACCTCGAACAGGGGTAATGAGAAGGACATCAAGACATTTGGAGAATTCAAGGTTATAACCAGAGCGAAGATGGTATGAATGGCATGAACTACCAAAGACCTTTGTGTGTCAAAAGGACACAACCTGAATAGGGTCAAGTGAGGGAAGTTATATTGTTTTGGGCATTGTGGCAGTGGAAAGCTATACCAACTGAGGGTTAAAGAAATGCTGTAAACATAAAGAGGATCTGAAATCAGTTTAAAAATGAATCCACATATAGTAGTGGCCAAAAGTGATGTCTGGACTATATCTGTTTTTAATTACCCTGTACTAGTGCGATTAAACCATCAAAATATGAGGAATATATATATTATACATAATAATATATATTTACACTGTAAAAAGTGAACAGTTGAACGTAAAGAAATTAAGTTTTCTCAACTTAAATTATCACGTTTTCACGATAAAACGTGATAATTTAAGTTGAGAAAACTTAATTTATTTAGGTGTTACCAATTGAAGTAATTTTTTTAAGTTGATCCAACTGTTCACTTTTTACAGTGTATATATATATATATATATATATATGTGTGTATATATATATACTGTGTGTGTGTGTGTGTGTGTGTGTGTGTGTATATATATATGTATTATACATATTTCAAATATGAGGGAAGAACAAAACACTAAACTTGGTTAAAGTATTTATCTGACAAAATTATTTAGCAAACTACAGCTACAGGTTTTATTTAGCTATATATGGGGGGAAAATGCATAGAAAAAAGAAAAGCTCACAGGAAAAAGCATACATTGAACATATTCAGTTATTAATATTTGACACATTTTGACAATATAATGTTTTTTTTTGTTGTTTTTTTTTTGCCATTGATGATTCCGAATCTTAAAAATCCGTGGAATATTTACAATGAACAAAAGATTTTTTTCTTGTGGAAAAAAGGTTCTTTAGATTATCCAAATATTCTATACATTAAGAAAAAGTGGTTAAACTGTTCGCTGAAAGCCTCTCTGGGAAACCAAACATGGTTCTTCTATCGCAAAAACCTTTTGAAACCTTTATTTTTAGGTGTGTACACACATAAATCCACACATTTTAGCACGAGTCCCACCCTGACTATAGTGTACACACATATACACATGATGTAAACAAGCAAATCCTAACAAATCTCTCATAAGGAAACTTCATTCCATCATTAGTGTGACACGGCTTCACACAGAGGAAATAAAATAGCAGCTTGAGTGAGTCAGTTCCTGTGTAAACTCTCTGAACTTTCACAGCCTCTGATTCAGTGTCTCTGAGAGTTATTGTTTTAGATTTATGCTATAAAAATTAAACTGAGGTTATATGATCACATCACCAAACGTGCAGCGGTTTTTTTTTTAGATGCATTCAAGTATCTCATACCTCCAGAAATACACAAAAGTTAACATCATTATTTGGGATCCATTTGAAGAGTTACGGTTAACAGGTTGGTGTCAGTGAGGTAAATCCATTCTGAGTCATGTTCAGAAGTCTGACTAATCAATCTGACCCAACCACAAACAACCTGTCATCTATCAATCGTTTGTTACAAATTCATTAGTGTCATATTGATGAGTCTGTTATGCTGATGTGAAGATATCAGGGGTTTGTGGTGGATGAACATGAAATTCATTAAGGGAATTAGATCTTTAGTTAAAGGATTTTAACTCTTCAAACATCAAACCTGAATATTGTGTGAGAAAAGGGGAAACAAATTTGAAACATAGACTGCAAAGCTACAAAACAATGGGACAAAGCAGAATGGAGGCTTTATTTTGTGTTAGGATTGCTGAGTGTAAAAAATGTGTTGTTTCAACTTAAAAAAGTAAGTGTTCATGCTAACTTGAAATTTTAAGTTGAGTCAACTCAAATATCCAAGTTGTCACTTAATACATATTCACATTTCAAGTTGACTAATCCTAAAATTTTAAGGCAGAGTGAAAACTTACTTTTTATTTTTTACAAATATCATGAATTTGGAGTCATAAATATCAAGTTCTTACGTTTATTACATTTGACCTGAACTAAATTTTTCATTAAAAAGTGAGAATTTTTTTAAAAAAACACACATGATAAGCATCTATCTGATTTATGTTTTTTTTTTGTTTTTTTCAAATGAAAACAAAATAGCTTCTTGCATGTTGGACGTGCCAAACTGACTTTGAATTTAGCTTGACTTTTTATTTTTTTATATTATTTATTTTTTTATTTTTTTAACAAACGAATGTTTGCGTGATTATTTTAATAAATAATACTTATTAACATTTAATTCTCTCAAAAATGTCAGCCTTTGAATGAGCCTCCAGACAAAATCTAGATGTTTCTTAACTTTAAACTGCATTGAAAAAATAACTTGAATTTATTCAGATCAATCTGAATTTTTAAACTATTTTACTCAACTTTAATAACGAACACAAAAACAATGTGCGTCACGTCACTGACCTAGACTTAATTGTTATTTAGAGGAATTAGTTGCGGCTTTAGCTAATTTTATCCCTCCATTTCACACACAAACATGCATCTAAACACCAAAAACAAATATAACACTCACACCATGCACTGTCTAGCCTTTTGGAAGCTGGACACACGCATGCGTCCATTCATTACCTCGCTTAAATGCGTATCGCAGAGGCGCGTGAAACAAATGACCCTATAACCAGATCATCAAGAGAACCCACCTTGCGCGCGCGTCAGGTAAACCAGGTATCCCAGCAGAAGCGGGAGCGCGAGCTCTCGGGGACAGGCTCGCCTCATTCTCACAGGCTGAACGAGAGTTGATGGGAAACGGTAAAACTTTTCCAAATCTGACAGGAAAGGTGAAAAATCCCAATTGAATTGCGCACTCCAAGAGGACAAGCCCGATGATTCCGATAGGCGAGAGAAAAGAACTAATAGACGCAGTGACGAGGTTTATCTGACCATGAAGTACATTACCGCGCTGCTGGTGCGCTCGTGCGAAAACTCGCACGGCGTTGTCAGTAAATACGTCATGACTCAGAACCTGTGCAGTACCGCATGAGAACAGAGGCTCTAAGCACTGGGACTGTTCCAGTGCCGTGGGGAGTCTGTGCTTCATTGGCACAGAGGAAAGTTTGCCACCGTGTAATGCGTTTTTTCTTTACTAGGACCGGACCCTTCATTTTGGTGCGTCTTGTCACCATAGCGCGCCTGGCTGCAAGTCAGTTCGGAACGAGCAGGACAAAACCAACTGTGCCTGTGTCCTAAATTCTTGGGGCCAACCTCAGGACACATTAACTTTGATGAAGCTGCTGTTGGGCAATATGTGACGTGAAAGCATAATGGGTGTTTTCACCCACCACCACCCACAAACACACACACACACTCCCACTCACATTCATTCAATTGTAAAGGCTTTTGCTGGAAAAAGAGATAGTGAGTGTGAATTAGCAAGTGTGTTTGTTTTTTAGTGAGTAAATGGCAGGATTGTGGTCAGCGCATGCAGGCTGAACAGCTTCTAATGTTATTTCCTTCAATAACAGAGCTGTGTGTGATCCTAAATTCCTTACCTTATTATTTAGTCAAGGCTTTAGCCAAACAATTACAGCTTAAAGCCGGCACACACATTTAAAACCGTGAACCTGCATAAATTTGACCTACACTGAGATCAGTCCTTTATTAAATTCCTATAACTAGAAAAAGTTCAAACAAAACATTGTATATTTTCACGTAAGCAAAATGATCAGCTTCAACAATGATGGCGAAACGTCCTGGTCAAGAAGAGGCTGTACAGCAGTGAACAGAAATACGTTCTGATAATGATCCTATTAAGTTACAAAAATGTTCTTTCTGAAAAACATCCAGTCCATCTCTTGTTTATGCAAACGTTAGAGGAAACATTGAGGGAATGTTCCATTTTGTCATTTTGCAAACATTACGTGAACGTTACTTTGGAATGTTCTCCTAGTAAGAAGTAGATTAGAGGGAAAAAAACATTCCATAAATAACATTTTTGTGCTAATGTTTTGAGAACATTATTAACCCCTTCAGGCCTGATTATATAAGGTGTAAATTGAATATACATTTGCATAATTTAGGTAAAAAGTGGGCTTACTCCTCCTGTCTAATCGGTTAGCCGTGCCTGTCTTTTGTGACGCTTGAAGCTCAGTCAGATTAAGTTATCATTGTGATTAGTTGATCAGGGACTAGTTAGTGACCGGGCATTACTCATATTATACAATTTTATTGGTTAACACATAAAACAAGTGATGTCCATTTCAATGGAAGCAGGGTTTGAAGGGGTTAAAGATCAGATAAACACTGAACGAACATTCTATTAATGTTACTGGAAGAATGTTTGTTCATAACTTCAAGAGAACCTTTCCAGAACGACAGCCAAAGCAAGTTCCCTATTATCTGGGAGGTTCTTTTTTGTCAAATTTAACACTTCACATTTAAGCCATTCAGTTCTATTTCGGACTCATTATGACAAAACATTCTTTTCATAGTCTTCTGGCTCATTCACATGGCCGTTTGGCAAATGTTCTTGGCCTCCATCTTGTTGTCCTGCCATGCACACCATTATTGTTCAGTCCCTGATGGTGGACACTAACCTTAGCCAATGCAAGAGAGGCCTGTAGACTCTCTGAGATTACTCTGGGCTTCTTTTGCAACCTTCTGGAATACATCGTGCTCTTGGAGTGGCTTCTGTTGGATGGCCACACCTAGGAAGAGTAGCAGTAGTGTTAAAAATCTTCCATTTGGACACGATCAGCTTTGGAAGAGCCAAAACTCTTTAGAAATAGTTCTGTAACCGCAGCCTGGCAAGCCTGACGGTGTTTTAATTTGATTCTTTAGTATCGTCTGGCTTGCTGAACACGTCATGTTCTGCTAACTGAATAATGACTGTGACTGGAAAATATTTAAGACCATTTGCAATGAAAACCATGCAGGATCAAAACTCACCTGCAACACGGCTCTCTCTCGCCCTCTGCTGTTGTTATGCAGGAGTAGTGCAGTACAGAAACACAAATTCAGACTCATAATGATTCATGCACAGAAATAAGCATTTTATAACAACCAGACTGTGTTAAGAATAACTAGCGCATGGCTGTAGAAAATGTATAATTCTATCTATATAAGTATTATTTTTTGAGAATTTGTACCTCACTGAAGTATTACTGAACTTGTACTTTTGCTCAGTTGTATTTTATTCAGACAAAATTATGCATTACAATTTCATTTAGACCTCTGAAGTCATCGTGACTCAAATAATCTTTGACCTACAGCATTGCTGAAGATGGACACGCTTGTGTAAACACAGACGGGAATCTGTCTATAAACTAATCAAATGTCAAACTGAAAAAGCTGAGGCTGAATTTAATGTTTAACGATCTCAGGTAACTGGTTTCAGTTTAACATCTGATGTTGTTCATAGAACCTCATAAACCAGGGCATTAAAAAAAAAAGTTTTACATTTAAATACGTAAATACAATTAAAATGTAAAATTTTGTCAATAATTT
The DNA here is from genome assembly GCF_951802725.1 of Rutilus rutilus. NCBI lineage: Eukaryota > Metazoa > Chordata > Actinopteri > Cypriniformes > Leuciscidae > Rutilus > Rutilus rutilus. Next base: position 3,868,737 of record NC_140216.1, on the reverse strand, counting down.
GTTCCAAACATGTATACGTGTCTGTTGAGCACAAAAGAAGATATTTTGAAGAATGTCTGTAACCAGACAGTTGACTTGTTGAGTTGGACCCCATTGACTTCCATAGTAGGAAAAAAATATATATACTATGGAAGTCAATCAACTGTGTGATTACTGACATTCTTTAAAATATCTTCTTTTGAGTTCAACAGAAGAAAGAAACTCATACAGGTTTGGAAACATGAGGGTGAGTAAATGATGACAATACTTAAGTTTGTGAGTGAACTGTCCCTTTAAATGTGGAAATGTTTTACTTTGATTTATGTGTGTTGGTTAGATAAAGAGATAGCTCGAGATTAAATGCAAAAATATTGTCAGTGACAGAACTATCTGTATGAATAATATGCCTACACTTCCACTTGTGTATTAACCACGACACACCTATGCGACCTCACATCATTATCAAAACAAACCCACCACGCGTGTTTTTCCCGCAAAAGTGACGTCACGGCAGCCACTGTTTTGAACCCCTAGAGCGCACGAGCGCGTCTTAGCTCCAGTGCTACTAAAAGTGCTTATTCTTCAAGCTTATTTCCCCAGACAGTTCTTGCATATTATTGGCGCGGTTTAAAGATTAAGCAGCACTCACTTCAGGCAGGAATTCGCACTCGAGCGGAAATGTAGTCAGAGAGGCAGCTCGGGAGGCGGAAGTGATGTTAGAGCAGCAGTCTGCTCCGTCCATGTTATTATTGTTATTTTGGCTGTGTGATGGTTCACGGACGGCGGCCAGCCCGGGATTTCTCCGGTTACCAGCGCGAACACGAACGGCTAGCAGGCCACACGTTACAGCTGCGCGTCTGTCTCACGATAGTTTGATC